>NC_054756.1:20708439-21015105 GCF_018143015.1 Lytechinus variegatus
CTTCCCCTATAGCTTTGGTCAGTCTGGCTCGATTCCGCTCACATGACCATGATGACTGCGACATTAGATATTTCTTTAAATCCTGTTATTTTCGACTTTTTTTATTTTCGAGTACTTAGGTCAAAAGGTGCAAAGTCTCGAAAATAGAGGTCATGTCACCTTGTTGCAGAAAAAAAAATTCTTCGAATTTGTTGAAAACATTTTAAGTTTATATACTCACAACAATATATATTGGGTCACAAGGCGATAAATCTGGGGTCTGTTGCCAAAGTGACAGAAATTGGGATAAGATTATTTCTGATTTGTTGAAAAATTTCTCGTGTTTGGTTTTGGATTTGCCTTTATTTGTAACTTTCTCCGCAACGGCCATTTTGCAAAGTTAATACATACACTTATGAATAACGTCATCATGGCCACTGACATTGCCAATATCCTCCATCTTTTTTAGAATAAATTTTCACACCGCAAACGCTTTCAAGAACATATAAAATGTATTATCCAGTGCCCCTCATGAGAAAGGGCAACCAAAAAGTCTTGGTCGGAAATTGCTGAATTCAAAAACAGCAGTTTCATCCTGGAATCTGGACAAATGATATGTTTTCAATTTTGTCATCTACCACAGGACGAAAAATGCTGTCCGGTTCAGCAATTTTCGACGAAGACCTCTCAGTTGTTCATTGTGATATGACTTTCATTTTTAATACATTTACTTTGTTTTTGAATTCGTTCTGCTTCGTGATGCGAAAACTCCCTTTTCCCCACCTTCTGCTTCGACGCTCCCTTGACACAAGGATGTACTTCAGTCCAGCAACACCTATTCCTTCCGGGGCACTACGCGATAATGCAAACCACCAACTCCTTACAACATCTTTACGTGAAGGTTTCTTTTTAATCGTGCTCCAGAATCCGGCGGCAGCGCTGCGTTGCGAAAATGAATCTCTTTCGCGTCTCTGGACACGTCGTCGCCGGATAAGTCATTCGCGTTAGACTCGTTCATCCTAAAACACGAAGGGTGAAAAGATGAAGCAGTTTCTCAAATGTCCAGACCGAATAAGTCGATGAAAACTCAAGGCTTGTAACGAGTACAAGAATGCTGAACGAAACAAATATTGCCCACACCGAGTAAATATAAATTTTGGAAAAGAAAGAAATTAATTTCGAAGTTATCGCCACACGCAAGGTTAAAGCCCTATGATTTGTATTACTGTAGTGCTAACACAATGTGAACTTGTATTGTATAGTCCTTTAGCCATACCTTAAACAGACTTCTGGTTTGTTCAAAGAAGAATAAAAATTAACTATCTACATAACGACAACAAATACGATGTGGGCATTGTTGGTATCAGTCTTTATTGATCAAATAATTATGCGGGTATTGCATTACTTAATACCCAACTTCCATTAAAATAATAGTAGTAATATCATATAGGCTGATCTTGATGAGGGCATATACACTGAAATTGTATCATCATAACCAAATATATAGACTGTATGTCTAATGATGTCACCTGAATCACAAGAAAGTAGTTCAGTTCTCCCTAAGACAATAATCCCCATGACACCAATCAGCATCTTCGACGCTATAGCGAAAAAAGGAGACATCTGAGACAAACATGCAATCAAATTTTATACCGAGGTCAAGTCAATAAAATTACTTTTGGTACATGCAGTACGTAGACTTAATGCATGCATAATACAAATTGGTTTGAACCATCATAGACAATATTCCAAGGCTAACATAACCCCATAATAGAATTGCACTGCTATTGAATGGTTAATTGCATGTAGATGTTTTACTTTTACTCATGATACTCTTTTTAAAGTCAGTCCGACATTGAACATGGTAGTGCAAAACAATTCTTAGCCCACAATTGAATTGTTAAAAAAAAAGTGCACGCAGGGTACCCGGTGGTCTTATCTGTATTAAGCGTTATTTTATGCGGTTAGAGTCATACATCCACCCAGCAATAAAGGGTCATTTAAAACTGTATTAGTATAGTTTATTGCAATAGATTTAGAGAGATGGTGTTGAATTATGGGTTACACTTCGTAATTCTGAAGGTTCGTAATTCCGAAACACGTAAATTGCCTATACCTCGATGTTCGTTAATCCGAAAACGAAATGAGGTTCGAAGTTCCGAAGTGAGGTTCGTTGATCAGAAAACGAAATAAGGTTCGAAGTTCCGAAGGTTCGTTAATCCGAAAAGAAATAAGGTTTGAAGTTCCGAAGGTTCGTTAGTCCGAAAACGAGATAGGGTTCGTTAATCATTTCGTTTTCGGACTAACGAACCTTCGGAATTACGAACCTCATTTCGTTTTCGGATTAACGAACCTTCGGAATTACGAACCTCACTCCGTTTTCGGATAAACGATTCTTCGGAATTACGAACCTCATTTCGTTTTCGGACTAGCGAACCTTCGGAATTACGAACCTTCGGAAATACGAATCTTCGGAATAACGAATCTTCGGAATATCCGAATCTTCGGAATACCTGAACCTTCGGAAAACGAAGCTTCGGAATTACGAATGTGTGCGGAATTTTGTAGCCCCCTTTGCCGATCAACATAACGTTCCTGAAGATGTACATGTATTGCATCAAGCCTAAACGATGGCGGTCTTCCTTTAGAAATTATCATGTTGTAAAATGTATTATGCATCTTATTGATATTTAATTTCACTGCCTTTATTATGGCTATTACTTTAGTTTGTTATATATTACCTTTGTATATTGTATATTTTGAAGTTCTGATACTGATGTGAATACATAAATAAAATAAAAGCAAAAGCAAATCAAATGAAATAAAATAAAGTAAAGTAAAATAAAATAAAATTAGAATGCACCTTTGTATGAGTGCAAAAGAGAAAGAGAGAGAAAAAAAAATCAAATTTCCATATCTTTTCCTGAGAAACATACAAATCACTGACCAAAATAAAAATTAGGCCTATGTTCTTCCGATTATGTTGACCTATATCATGTATAAGAGAACAAAATGAAGCGTGGGTTTTTGCAACCAATCACTTCACTCTCTCAAGGAAGATTTCATTTTTAACGGGACACTGTTAAAAGCATTCTTGATTTTCAAAATAATATCTTGTTGGAAGGTCAGGGGTAAAATAAATTTCTATAACAAAAATTAAAAATTTCCTGTAAAATTAAAACAATAAAAGAACATAATTCATTCATTGACAGGAATGGTAGGCGGATAAGGTGCATAAGTTTTTAGAGTATATCGCAAATTATCTGGCTATCGGCAAAGAAAAGAAACAACAGCTTTTCATTTTAGTAAAACAACGAACTCTTTGATGCCAAGTAGCAATATCCTCATGTTTTAAGGTAGATTACCTTTTGACTGTTTGCTCGAAGGACAAAACCTAGGATACTCACCAAGTGTCCTTGTATATCGCTGGAATATGAAGAGATCCTAACAGTATCTTCTTACAACATAGCCATTTTTACCATTAAATAATGATGCAAAGCATTAACATTCTTACGCTTTGAGGTCATTGACCTCTATAGAGATAATCAGACTGATGTCTTAATTTATTTAAAATGAATCCTATGACAACGGTGATAGTGTCATGCTTCAGCAGTAATTTGCAAAATGGATATGATCAGGTCAGTGCCTGTACTAACAAATCGTGTATAATTGTCAAGATGGCAGCTATTTGAATTTCTGACAATTAGACGTCTTTCCATGCAACCCTTCGACTTTTTGGGGACTTTCAGTAGATCATTTTGAGAAATTCTTTACAAAATAAATTCTTTTGCACTTTTTTAAGGTCATTCAGGGGTTCAATCACCAAATGGGTAATTTTCCTGGAATTTAAAGATGATGAGCGACCTCTACACATCTGCTCACATGCATCAGCTCCAAAATTAATTTTCTCCAATCTAATATCATTCATCAATCAAGTTTGGAGCTCCCATTGTATAGGCCTAACATATGCATGATAGGAGCTACCGTAACTACCAACACAACAGGCTTGAGGATTAGAAGCCTTTAAGCATCCAGCGGAGCATCATGTCTAAACATGGGAAACAGAAATGGAATTTAATCGAGGTAAGCAGATTTCTAAATTATTTGTCGACCAAATCCAATAGAGTTTCTAACCAGTGGAAACTAAAAGAGATTATAAATAATGTTACCGATACACACTGCCTCCAGTGTCTATATATATTTGCGTGTAATTCCGTGAGACATTTTTAACCAATCGTACAGGCGATTGAATGCTGATTTGAAAGATCCAGTTTCTAATCGTATTCACCACACATTTGCAAAGATTGAGTACCTAAACTCTATCTGTAAATGATGATGGTGATGATGATAATAATAATGATAAGATTAACAATAGTAATAATAATAATAATGATGATAATGATTAATAGTAAGGTACTGTACAGAATTATAGAGTGCAGAAGCTATTCACTAGAGTAAGCCTTTACTGCATCACACGACTCATAAAATGTTTGTTGATGTTTTGTGAGTTTTGATGCAAAGTTATTTTACAGATGGTTCTTTCCTATCTTCCAGGGCTAAGCTATTTCAGGTCTTGGGGGTCACGCAAACGCAAATTTATGCTCGATAGCATTACTTTTGTTTAGAAGGATGGGAACTGTAAAAGCAGATAATCCATTAAACTACACCATATTGCCACCATGATCATGATGATGACTGGATTTACAACTGAAAAATCCTGGAATATAGCCAGGAGCTTGACCAAGACGTGCTTTCATTTGACCAAATGAGAATTAGACCAGGGGCCCGTTTCATAAAAATTTACAACTGTTGTAACTTTTCCATTATGGCAACTACCATGGCAACCGTGATTGTAATTGGCTGCTGAGCCCTGTTACCGTTGTAGTTGCCACAATGCCAAAGTTACAATAGTTGCAAGTCCTTAATGAAACGGGCCCCAGGTATATATTAGACCAATTGCAAATTAGATATAATTATTAGTTAACAAAATGGGTTAAGCCCATTTGTTAATAGACAAAAGGAGAATTAGTCCAACTGTTGTACGATCAAGTGGGTAAAACCGAATTTCCACTGGCTCTGCTGCTGTTCCCTATATCAGCATCCCCTAAAAGTGAATTACCAGTTGGTCTTAACCCGATTTGACTAATGGCAGTTTAGCCTCATCCTATACATGGTCTAATTCCATTTCGTCTACGACCAGTTTACCTTTTGGTGTAATTGTCATTTGCCTATTTACCATTCCGTTTAATTTCCATTTGGTCTAATTTCTATTTGGTCTAAGATTTACATTATTTGGGATATGGTTATTAGGATTTATATGGGGTTTAGACGAAAGGCGATTAGACCATTTGGCTACTCGACCCGAGTGGTCATGGGACCAAGTAAGAATTCGACCAAGTCCTATACAAAAGAACAGGTGGAAGTAAGAACAAACTGTTACTAGAGCAAATGGGTTTAGCTAATAATAGACGATCAGAGAGTTTGACCAACTGAAACTGCTAGACCAAGTGGAAACTACAAAAATAATATATGATAATAATGATAATAATAATACACACATATACAAGCACACACAAACACACACCCTCACATACACACACACCACCCTCACCCAAACACAACACTTACCCTAACATAACGCACACAACCTTATAACAAATAACGACCACACCAGGACGCACATACACTACACACCAGACTGGTGGTTGAAGACAATTAGTGTGCTGGCGACAATATGTAAGTTTCTTTTTGCCGACACTTATTGGCGCAATATGCTTAAAATTGAGTCTGGCACGTGCAGCCCAAATTTTCGCGAGGCGACAATTTGTGGTGTCAGACTTTGCAGAAATTGTCGCGGGGTGACAATTTGTGTGGGTGACAATTTGTGGTGCAACAGCGTTCTCAGACATACCTAACTGGAATGATAATTTAGATGTATACATGCATTCATAAATAAATCATTTGATGTTTGTGATATTCAGGAAACTGGTCAAGGGACAGTTACTTTCTTCATCATGCTCGTGACCGCGATCACATTTTGTGCAACAGGTATAACTGAAAATCTTTCTATATTAAACAGGTTATATCAGACCTATTCCCTATTTCATTTGAACTAGGCATGATGTTGGATCCGTGGTAACGTCAAGTTAATATCAATGCCGATTTTTTGTTGCATTACTGCACTGTTAGAAAATTTATCCTTAAAGGTCAAGTCCACCTAAAAAATGTTGATTTGAATCAATAGAGAAAAATTAGACAAGCACAATGCTGAAAATTTCATCAAAATCGGATGTAAAATAAGAAAGTTATGACATTTCAAAGTTTCGCTTATTTTTAACAAAATAGTTATTGAACGAGCCATTTACATCAAATGAGAGAGTCGATGATGTCACTCACGCACTATTTCGTGTGTTTTTTATTGTTTGAATTATACAATATTTAAATTTTTACGAATTTGATGATTAGGACCTCCTTGCCTGAAACACAAATGCTAGGATAATGGAATTCCACGTGTTCAGGGAGGAATGAAACTTCATTTCACATGACAATGCCAGAAAATCAAAATATGTCATATTTCATATAATAAAATACAAAAGAAATAGTGAGTGAGTGATGTCATCAGTTCCCTCATTTGCATACCGACCGAGATGTGCAAAATAGAGCAAAACTTTAAAATTTCATAACTTTCTTATTTTACATCCGATTTTGATGAAATTTTCAGTGTTATTCTTGTTGAATTTTTCTCTTTTTATTCAAATCAAGTTTTTGTTGGGGTGGACTTGTCCTTTAAAATAAAAGAAGTTCCTGCAGCAGAGTCTCGAGAACACCTGTAATCTTACCAGATCATGTAAAATTACAGGAAATTGGTATTTGGTGTATGGAGCCTTACACATTTCCTTTAATAAAACACACTTTTCCCTTTTTTTAACAGACCTGTTTTGTTTAATTGCAGAAAAATCCCTATTTTATGAATTTACAGAATGATTCTGTTATTGCTTTCTGCAAATTCTTCTTTTTTCTGCAAAATCAGTTTTTTTTAAACAATGTGTATAGAGAGCTAAAGGACTTCTGATTAAAGTTAAGCGCTATATAAGCAAGTATGCTTATTATAAAGGCTTAATTTATATTTATTTCTCTTATATAAGTGATAAACACGTGACAAATATTGAATAGGTAAAATTATTATATTCATTTTAAACATTAAACATATTTTCAAAGTTTTTGGTGCATGGTAGTGTAAATACCTTTAGGTGGTTTCGTGCATGGACAGTTGAACTATTGGGAAATAAACATATAATTACTAGGACAAAAAAATGGGTTGGTTGAAGTAAATTCCAACTGATTTGGATCAAATGATTCATGAAGAACTCCATAATTAGTAAGCAGTAAGCTTGACAATTTAATGCATTTTCCGTTATACTCACAATTTAAGTTTAATTAAATTCAAGGTTCGCTGCACAGGATTTTCTTTTTCAGGGGGGGGGGTGGATTTAAATAAACTTCTGAAACCAGAATTGATAGGTTGACAGTTACTTTGAAATACATCGATACAAGCTATTAAATTAATGACATTGTGCAGCAAGCATATCGCATTGATTAACTTAACCTCGCGATAAAACTCGCTTGCCGCGCAAGACCTCTGTTTTAACCGATATTCAATAATTTACGTTTTTCAAGTGTCATCTATTCACTCGGCATTAAATATTGATGTTCATCAGCCTTTCTATTGAGGTTAGATGACAATAATCTTAATTGCGGTGACATGATTCGAAATCAATATTATTCCTTACTTTTACTCAAACCATCTTTGACATTTAATACGAAAATGATTGAACGGAAATGAATAAAGAAATAAATGAGTAAATAAGTAAACAAATATAAAGATAAATAAATAAATATATAGATGAATCGGTAAATTTTGTCCAAGAGACTCACACCGCCCCATAGATTAATAGGCCTTATTGATATGCACAACATGCGTTAAAGGGGGGGGGGGGTACCCTAACCATTACCTGGCTTTATAAAAACCGAAAGGCCAGAAATTGGAAAATGGAAATTTGAAAATTAACTTTGAAGTCAAGCAAATGACAACTACCATATCTTAAAATTCACCTGTTTATCCCTTCATAATTTCATTGTAGCATCGCTTGACGTCCAAGATGTGTGCCCTCACGTGACCATGACGTCATGTCCATCATTACTAGAGAGAATGGCGAAACTGTGCAATACATACCGAAACCCCTAACACCTGATCTGGATTGGATAACTCAAGAGATATCCAAAGATCATGAGATTTCTGAGGATGCTCGTCATTATTTTTGCACCGAACCAGGTACATATAATTTGGACATTTAATTATTGAAAAAAAATGTTGTATGAATTGTTCACCCTTCATAAACATATGTTTCTGTTATTGCAAAATATCATTCTATTATCAGAGTATATTCTGTTATTGTGGAGGCGTTGTCATCTTGTAGTTAAGACCCTCGTCTTGTAATCATAGGAACGCAGGTTCGAATCCCATTCATGGAGTGTTTTCCTTCATTTATTCACATTGTCTTGCACTCAACCCAGATGAGGTGAATAGGTACCGGCAAGATTAATCCTCGAATACCCCCATCTCACTAGATGGCGATTCCGCTGCGATCGTCAAAAATCGACAAAGCGTGGTATATCGTAGCTTGAACGTGGCTTGATCTTTTCAATCTTCTCCGTCGTACCTTGATCTTTTCTGAAGCGGCAAGGATCGCCACCATCTTCCTGGTCGCCACAAAATTTTGAACATGTTCAAAACTTACGTAGCGAGATCGCGGAGGTGCTAAAGCGCATCATAATCGAGTCAAGAGCGTATTACAAACGACATATTCCTAGCTGTAACGAAGCTCCAACGCACAAAGCGTAGTAGAAGCGCATTAAAAGCGGCACCGATCGCCCGTGTTTTTCAGGCCCGTTCCCAAGACAATTCTGCTACGCTGCTTCCGTTTACGAGGCGACTGCCTTGCGCTCGACACGCTTCACACCGTTTCCACCACGACGCTTTCCCTTTGGGTGGCATGTGGCACACGTTCTCAGCCCGCTGCAGGCATTCGCGTTGCGCTTTTGCTGCGCGGCTGATGTTGGTGGTGGTAGAGGAGGAGGAGGAAGAGGAGGAGGAGGAGGAGGAGGTATAGTAGGAGGATGAAAATCTAACTGCTGAGCCAGCTTGAAAGAGAGAAAAAAAAGACGCTCGCATGTCTTGATGACGAAATGGGTTACCTCCGCAAAAATATATAAATTGAATATGTTTTAAAAATAGAATGAATTCTAACTACAGTGACAGTAAACAATATTAAATTTTTAATGATTCGATCACTGATGTATTGATTGGGAAAGCACACTTTATGGGGATTCTGGCATTGTGCCCCCCCTTATGAGTGCTCTCACATCAGTAGACTACTTCTTGAAAGCAAATTTGAAAGGATTTACCTAAAAATTTTGAGTGACACACTTTTGTGGAAAAAAATAAACAAAATAATAAAACATTTTTATGCTCTTTTATGAAATTCTGGATGCATCCTTCATATTAACTATTAGGCTCATCGAATCTTTTGAGTGAAATTTTATATAATTATGACTTAAGTGACAGCCAGGATCGGACCCAGTATCTTTTTGGCCTCCTCCTTGTACTGTCCTCGTATCAGGTCCTCGTATTCAACTTCTAATTGAAGTTGTTGTATAATGCTAAGATGTATAAGTCCAACCAAATTCTGGACATCCATCTTGGTCGGAGGTTGGCAATCGACTGAAAAATGTCTCATGTGCCGCGATCAATATGCTGATTGCTTGAAATCGTTTCAAGAACCCATCATGAACGTAACACAATCGTTCCATCGTAGCACACCGTACCGAGGTCCTAATTAGCGTATGGGCCTCGTTGTACGGTCGCTTTGATCGCAGAAGCAGCGCATCACATCTGCTCAATCGTGGCAAGAGAGTGAGCAGCGTCGTACTACCAGCGTATTATCATCGCCTTCAGCGCAGGTCCGTCGCAGTGAAGTTGTATGTGCAATCGCCTCGCAGGCTAAAAATAGAATTCGAGGACGATTCTGCTACGCTTTGCGGGATTTAGACAGATCGCCATGGTCGCCATGGTCGCCATGATCGCATCCTAGTGAGATGGGGGGAGCTAAAGCCGGACTAATACAGAAAAGGCAACTAGATAATCGGCGCATCATAAATGCTATTCATGTGACGTATTGTTTAATATGCAAATGAAAGTAAAATTGATTGAAATGAGAATTAACATACAAAACGGGTAAATTGTATTTCAAAACAACATATTATTAAATGAAAAGGTGATTATGTTGCCAGGCTTCCTACCCGTCTTCATGCGATTTCCGTTTGCACTTGAAGTTAAGATTGGTGTTAAAACAGAAACGTGAAAACGAAATAGAGTCATTTTTGGAAATATGATAGCTACACTTGCTATATGAGCGGGGTTCTCTACTCTACTTCTATTTTCTTATAATCACACATGGAAAACCAAATTTAAATGTCTCAATTTTCCATGATGATTAGTTTAAAAACATAGTGATGGAGAGAGAGGAGAGAAGAGAGAGAGAGAGAGACCAAACACTGAAAAAGGAACATAAGCGTAAGCATATCTTGCATCTTACACTGAACAGTACAGTGATTCAAGGAAGTATAGGATGTGAAATAAAACATAATTATAGCTGGATAAAGAATTTTTACATCAAATATACCCCTCTTTGAACAATTATTTAAAGCTTTCTGTTAAGATTCTTTTGCACTAAAATGACATTTTTGTGTAAAATGGGAGAATCGAGGCTGATCCTCTCATTGTAATTGTATATATGTATGTATTTGTAATTGTATATATTTATGTATTTAATTTATGTTTTTGTTGGGTACTCTTAAAACTAATTTACAAGGTAAATACGGATTTATACAAGTTAGATGACAAAAAAACTTTTGAAAATGGTGCACGATCTTATGTTTTGCAGCAATAGAATATTCAGATCTGTACTTCACCTTTTCGATTTTTCATGCTATTGAGATGTCGATGACACTGTTCTTTCTAGTATGTATACTCATGCATTCTTCATCAAGACGACGCAACTTGCCATGAAAGGATGATTGATTAATTAAGATAATGTTCTCTGATGCAGATCACTTGTCTCATGCGTTAATATGATTACGGCATTGTATAGGTTTTTAACAAGATACACGTCGATATTCAATATAATTGACACGAGACCCGAAGAGTGATGATTAATCACCTTTTTTTTCAGTGGCGGACCGTCACCCGAAGAAGACAAAATGATTGGAGGGGTACTGTATTATTTGTAAACAATGCTGTGCCCTCCAATGCTTTTTCTCTTCCGGGTCATGGTCCACTACTGCCGTTTTTTCATTCAGGGTGTAGCTGAATCGTCTGATCTTGTATAGTGTTGTCTGTATTGTCATCAGACCTGGTTGTGTTAACCCGAGACGAATAATTACTAAATTGATTATTAGTCAATGTCAAATACTTTTTCGTACATTTGCCTCTTCACCAGATGATATAATGTTATGTTTGAGGTGATTCCATAAAATATTCAACCCTTTTTCACGTTCCACCCCATTGTTCCCATTTCTTAATTCACTCCGTAGACTTACCAAGTCATGGTCCTTCGAGAAAATTGCAGACTGTCATAAAAACCGGATATCAGAGACAGAATATTTCATGAAGGTCTCACATACATGGGGTCGGACGTGAATATTTTATAGATTTGCTCTTTACCCTTAATGTCATACGGACACCTTTCCAGAATAATGATCATTCCTTTACCAATATTTACAGATGACATTCATTCAAGCATTGTTACTCATGATAGTGCTTTCCTGTCTCCTTGGTTGTAGGCCCTATTATTTCTCCTATGTTCTGTAAATTTTCATTTCTATTTTTTTTTGTTAAAATGCAACACAAATTACAATCAAACACACTGAATAGAGTCTTAAATTTAAATTTTTTGTCATTTGTACCTTTTCTTAATCGTGCCTTTCTTTTATATATTTTATTGTAACGTTACCCTCCACTTAAACTGCGAATGGTAATATTGAAGAGTAAGTCGATGTTTTTCTTGGCAATCCCATGTACTTCCTGCGACACCTTGAAAAGGTTTTTTGACCATCCAGTATTCATATACGCCAATACTTCAATACTACGGTAACATTAATTTTACTCGGGCCCTATCCACATAAGAAGACGTTTAAATAATTGTAATAATGGTAACTGACCTGATAGAAATATCCCGTTTGTCGCTTAAATAACAAGTCCACCCCAACAAAAAGTTGAGTTGAATAAAAACAGAAAAATCCAACAAGTAGAACACTTATTATCTTTTGAATTAAATTCGGATGTAAATAGGAAAGTTAAGACATCTAAAAGTTTTGCTTAATTTCACAGAACAGTTATTTAGTACATCGTGGTCGGTATGCAAATAAGGAGACAGCACAGGGTGACCAGATGTCCCGTATTTCCCGGGATCGTCCCGTATTTTGCTCCTGTGTCCCGGCGTCCCGACAAACCCTTCCCGGGACGCCTATTTGTCCCGTATTTCAGAATATTGAACAAAATGTAGTTAATACATTTAAAATTGACGAATTTTCATCAAGTAACCAACAGATAACGGATAACGAAACAGAGGCAACATTAAAATTGATAATTAAACCTTTGCAAGTTCTTCGGTGATTTTCTTGCTAATTAACCCAATACATTGCAAACTGGCCTCCCGCCTGTGTGCGGCAGGTACTGGCTATAGGCAATTAGGATCGGAGCAGATTCTCAATGGTGCAAACAATGACATGATAAACAGTTTTTCCACCAAAATAATCACAAAATCGGCGGAAAATTGTATTATATTATGGATTCTCAGGTTACTGATTTGGAGATGTGATCGAAGAAAGAAGTTTTATGAGTTTTCATAACTAGATCTAGTTGTTACAGCTTTCGTTTTGAGTCTTGTTGTGTATCATGACGCGATGTTTCATCTAATTTTTAAGTTGACAATGTCTCACTTTGAAATTGTATTCATTTCTGAAACATTTTATTTTTTATTTGAAAGATATATTTAAAAAGCACCAAATATCATGATTTTTGTGAGATGATTGGATTTTTTTGTTTGCTTGAAGTTTAAACTTTTCTTTCTTTTCTATCCTTCTATATATCCTTCCTGCTTGCCCTGTTTGGTTCCATCTATCTTTATTTCCTATCTTTCTTTTATGATCCTTCCTCTCTCTCTCTCTCTGTTCATTTTTCTTTCTTTCCTTATTTCTCTTACCTGCCTTCTTTTTCAAAGTTTTATTTCCTTCATTCTTTTTTCCTTAAACTTTTTTTTTTGCTTCCTTCTCCCCTTCTCCGTTTTCTTTTCGTCCGTTCTCTCCTTCCATTTTTTTCTTTTTTTTTCATTCTCTCCTCCCTTCATTCTTTCCTCTCTCTTTTTCCTCCTTTCTTTCTTTCTTTCTTTCTTTCTTCCTTTCTTTCTTTCTTTCTTTCTTTCTTTCATTCTTTAGTTTATTTTTCGTTTATTCTTTTCCCTTATTCCTTTTATTCTTTTCCCTTATTCCTTTTTTCCCTTCTTCCTTCCTTCTTCCCTTCCTGTTTTTC
Source organism: Lytechinus variegatus (assembly GCF_018143015.1). NCBI lineage: Eukaryota > Metazoa > Echinodermata > Echinoidea > Temnopleuroida > Toxopneustidae > Lytechinus > Lytechinus variegatus. The sequence continues at coordinate 20,722,067 of NC_054756.1, forward strand.
TTCTTTCTTTGTTTCTTACTTTCAAAGAATGAAGAAAACATGACTTTCCTTCATTTTTTCTTTCCTCTTCCTTTTTTCTCATTTATTTTGTCTTTGAATTTACACATTTATTCATCTTCCCTTTCTTTCTTTCTACATCAATTCAAAGAATGACGTTGACTCTTTTATTCTCTTTCTTTTATTCTTTTTTCCCTTCATTTTCCCCTTCATTTTTTTCTTTCTTCTCAATTCATCTCCTTTCGTTTTTTTTCTTTCTCCTTCATTCTTTCGTTCACCCTCCATTCAATTCTTTATATTTTTTTCACAAGGCTAACATCACTGTGTATATAGCCTTCTTTGTTGATCTTTTTTGTCGTTTGTCCCGTATTTCATTTTGTGAAATCTGGTCACCCTGAGACAGCATTACGTCATACACTCACTATTTCCTTTGTATTTTATTATATGAAATATTCTAATTTCCTCCTCATTATCAAGTGAAAAACGATTAATTCCTCCCTCAACATGTGGAATTAGCAATGTTCAATACTACATGGTTCAGTCAATTTTATCCTCATTGTTAAATATGTAAAAAATGAAATGTTGTTTAATTCAAATAATAAAAAATGAAGAACTAGTTTAAAGGACATAATCGATTGTCTAAATTGCATGTCACTGAATTGTGAAAAAAAAATCAAAACTAAAAATGTCATAACTCTCCTTTTAATCCGATTTTGATGGATTATTCAGCGTTATGCAAGTTTGGTTATTCTCTATTTATTCAAATAAAATTTTCCGGGGTAGACTTGGTTACACTTCGTAATTCCGAAACACGTAAAATGCCTATGCCTCGATGTTCGTTAATCCGAAAACGTAAAAGGGTTCGTTAATCCGAACATTTATGGCGTTAATCCGAAGGTTCGTTATTCCGAAGGTTCAATAATCCGAAAACGAAATAAGGGTCGATGTTCCGAAGATTCGTTAGTCCGAAAACGAAATAGGGTTAGTTAATCACTTCTTTTTCGGACTAATGAACCTTCGGAATTACGAACCTCATTTCTTTTTCGGATTAACAAACCTTCGGAAATACGAACCTCATTTCTTTTTGGGACTAACGAACTTTCGGAATTACGAACCTTCGGAAATACGAATCTTCGGAATAACGAACCTTCGGAATATTACGAATGTATGCGGGTAGACTTGACCTTTAAGTCAATGTTACAATTTGTAAATATGTTAGGGACAGCAATATTCGATAATTAATGATAGGCCCATTATTTTTTTAGTTATCAATTTGAAGACTTACTATGAAATGTGTTTACATGGCATACTAAGACACGGTTTGCAAATGAATAATTGTCTATTTATTTTGTGATTAATGAATTAATCAGTCAATCAATAAGTGTATTTATTTGATGTTATTGTTATTTTTTTTCAAGTTCATTTACTTATTATGATTATTGTCGTTTTTCGGAGGGGGGGGGAAATTATGTGACGTTTACTTCAAAACAAGAAGTGTCATATCGTGGGTAGCATGGAGGTATCAGACTCCTGATAAGACATTAAGTGGAGTCATATGAATCAGTCCCCCTCCTGCATTAAATCAGTGTCAACTGTTATGCAAGGGAGGTTAGCGAATGTAATGGTCGAGTCCGGAGACATGGTTGCTATATGATCATACAACAATTGAAAAAGATTTTCATATGATATTATTTCTAACCAGTTTAATCTAAATGTTCGTTGTGCTACTTGTTATGGGCATGGTGTATTTTTCAGCACACAAATTCTTAAATGTCATACAAACAATATAATTCTTTTCTATCTTTCGTTCTGCTTTTGCAGCATGCCTTTCGAATCCCTGCCAGTATGGAGGAACTTGCGAGGAAACAGAAATTGGATTCTCCTGTCTCTGCTTCGATGGTTACCATGGTAACAAATGCGAGAATGGTAAGTGACCACAACCCTAATCCTAACATATTCATAGCCATAACTGTAGCCTTTATTTCCTTTGCCACGATGTGAATCAATTTACTTGCAATATTATATCATACACTTCGTCGTCCATGAGCTAATAATAAAAAATAATAAATAAATCCCATTCAATGTCAATACTGAATCTACGAGGCACAATTAACGTCTTCAGTTTGGCGTGGTGATTTATTGTGTCCCAATATAGGATTTTTTTTGTCTGATTTATGTGGTGTCATTTTCCTTCGCTCATTCGGTATAGCAAACACAAAATCCACTTTCTTAAAAGAATTTTGGTTTTAGATTTCTATATTACGTTCACACCAAACAATCCATTAACCATAATGTCAAAGGTGCTATTATTAACATATCTTTCAGTTTTTGTAGTTTTGTATCAATATGTATAGACACGAAAGTCCTGTCTGTAAAGCTTCTTGGTGATAATATATCCGAGGGACCACTTGCTCTGACATCCCGTCTGCGCTCTAACACGTATTTCCTGATACATCAACACCAATGGAACATGAATCTGTCTCAGCTGGCTTGTCAGTACCTAGGATTTGAAGGTACTTAACACTTTATATGATTTGCCGATCATCGATGTTATCCTAGTCATTGCCATCATTACCATCGTCATCATCATCATCATCATCATCATCACTATCATGTACATCATCATCATCAACATCATCACCATCATGATAATCCTCATCATTACATTTTGATATTTGTATGTACGGCCTGCCGGTTCACTCTTCATTCAAGTGCCCCTATTTACTAAAATATTCATGGGGAATAGGAAAAAGAGGTTCGGGTTCGTGGAATCAAAGGTAGTGGCTCATTTTATTTAAAGTATGATTTTAACAAGTAGGTTTCTATGGCAAGGAATTGATCGGAGCGTTTTATATATCAAGATTAATGTACAACTGTAATACTTCAACGCTTGAAGACTCTGGTATCTTATCAAAATATGATTTTATGATTTCAAGGGTAAAGGGAAGGCTGATTAGTTCTTGTAGTAACTGTTTACACGATACAATCGTTCATTTTTTTATTCAATGTACGGGAAGCATCGTGTTCAGTAACTCGTTCTATATGTAAATACAGTATATGTGTACATATGTAGTATATGTATATATTCCGAAGGTTCGTTTATTCCGAAGGTTCTTTAATCCGAAACACGTAAATTGCCTATACCTCGATGTTCGTTAATCCGAAAACGTAAAAGGGTTCGTTAATCCGAACATTTGTGGCATTATTCCGAAGGTTCGACAGTACGAAAACGAAATAAGGTTCGTTGTTCCGAAGGTTCGTTAATCTGAAAACGAAATAAGGTTCGTTAGTCCGAAAACGAAATAACGTTCGTTAATCATTTCATTTTCGGTCTAATGAACCTTCGGAATTACGAACCTCATTTAGTTTTCGGATTATCGAACCTTCGGAATTACGAACCTCACTTCGTTTTCGGACTTACGAATCTTCGGAATAACGAACCTTCGGAATATCCGAACCTTCGGAATAACGAAGCTTCGGAAATACGAATGCATGCGTATATTTGTTCGACAAAGCTTGTGATTTGCTTTCTTTACATTCCCTCATCTCAAACAAGGAGTATTTGCTACTGTAAGCGGTGCGCTGTATGATTTCATCGACCCCCCTTCTGAGGTTGTATCAGTGGTGTGTCCTGATGACGTCATGAACATAACTGACTGCTGGTTCGAGACTAGAGTTGGTGGAATCAACGAAAGCGAGACGATAGCCCTAATATGTTGCCCTGGTGAGTATATCTGCTACGCGACTATTGCCGAAATACTATTACTACCACTAATTTTGTTATCAAATACATAATCATCACCATCATCATCGAGACAGCTTAAAGCACAAGTCCACCCTAACACAAAATTTATGTGAATAAAAAGAGAAAAATCCAACCAACATAACACTGAAAATTTCTTCAGATTCGGATGTGAAATAAGAAAGTTATGACATTTTAAACTTTCGCTTAAAATTCACAAAGCAGTTATATGCACATCCTAGTCGGTATGAAAATGAGGAGACTGATGACATCATCCACTATTACTTTTTTAATTCATTATATGAAATATGAAATATTCTAATTTTCTTTTCATTGTCAAGTGAAACAATAATAATTCCTCCCTGAACATATGGAATTAGCATTTATTAATGCTATATGGTTCAGTCAAGTTGGTCCATATTGTCAAATTTGTAAAAATTGAAATATTGTATAATTCAAACAAAAACAAAACAAAACCAATTAGTGACTGAGGGACATCATCGACTGTCTCATTTGCATGTCACCGAGTCATGCATATCACTGTTTTTGAAAAATAAGCGAAACTTTCAAATGTCATAACTTTCTTATTTTATATTCGATTTTGATGAAACTTTCTGCGTTATGCTAGCTTGATTTTTCTCTATTTATTTAAATCAACATTTTCCTGTGTTGGACTTGACCTTTAAGTCAATTATGTATTTAAATGCTCCAATATGATAAGAAGTAAATAGGGAGGGGAGGAGTAGACATGTACCAGTGTTCAGGGTATTTTGGTATGATACTACAGTATAAGTTGCAGTTTTAATATTAGAATAATAATCATCGCTGTTATTATTTTTTTTTTTCATTAATTGGAAAAATCCTAGGCCTAATATGATTAAAATGGTCCTAGAGATTTGACCATCCCTTGCCAACTACACTGGCACCACAAGGTATAATACCTTGCTATATTTTAAGCAATGTTGTGTCCTCGCAGTATAATGTGGGAAAAGATATGACGATGTGAACTAAAATGAAATGAGAAAATTAGGACGCAATGTATTACCAATAATTCTAGTTTATTCATTATCTTATTCAATATTTTCACACCCTGATTTAATAACGTGTATCTTGCCATTTACCACAGTGAACTCGTGTAATGTATCTGGTAGACCTCTTGGCCTTGAAAGTGGTGCGTTACCGCATTCGGCAATATCTGAGTCGGATTGCTATGAAGCTAACCTGCACTGCGGTCGTTATGGTCGGTTGAACCTTAATGGTGCCTGGATTCCATTCAATTCCGATGAGTATCAATGGATGCAGGTCCAGTTCGAGTCCAGTTATATAATAACGGCTGTAACCGTTCAGGGAAGACACAACTACAATCATTGGGTCACATCATTTGTCGTTTCTTCTAGTTTGGACAACATTACTTGGACTGATTATCTAAATGTGTACACTGGATCAGTCGAGGTAATGAGAAAAGGGGTGAAAATATGACCGTACAACCGTAGAAAATAATCTGATGATAAACTTTCAGTCATGTTGTCTAAAAAATAGCAAAAATAAAGCAATATTCCAAACAATAATTTTGTCAACATTGTGTGAGAAACTGTCACAAATCTATACCGTCCAATTTTCTTTCAAACTATATATTTTATTGAATAATTGTTTTATTCTAGGTATTTCCAGGAAATGATGATAGAAATAGCTACGTGACTCATATGTTCATTAGACCAATCGTTGGGCGATTTTTTCGGATTCATCCAAAGACATTTTACGGCCGTATAGCTATGAGGATGGAACTATATGGGTTTGGACCTGTAACAGATGTCATAGGTATGTACAGAAGGGGTCCACCCGCCAGTCATAAGGACCACTAGTCATGATAGCAATAAGGGTCGCTATTCATAAGGGTCTTTGTTCATAGAGGTCGCTAGTCATAATCAACGATGGGGGGGTCGCCATTCATAATCCAACAAGAGGGTCGCTAGTCATAATCAAGGAAGTGTGTCGCCAGTAATAAGGAGGAAAAGGGTTCGTTGATCATAAGGGTCGCCAGTCATAATAGTGGATGAGAGTCGCCATTAATCATAGTAGATGAGGTTCGCCAGTCTTAATAGTAGAAGAGGTTCGCTATTCATAATAGAAATGGTTCGCCAGTCATATTAGTAGATAGATCTGTTTTTCGTGTGCTAAATTCTTTCACGCGACACCCCACACCATACATGCATGTACAATACGACTGATGGTCATCATCGTATACATGTTTTATGCCCCCTGAGCCGCCGGCGAGCCTCTCCTATAACAGCTGGCTGGAGATATTCGAAATGCAGGGCCTACAATAGATTAACGTCAGACCGCAGGTCCCTGTGCTAATGAGCAAAAGGGCCAGATTCATCCAGATCATCTCGTGGATGAATCCTCCTCCTTGCAAAATCTCGTGATTTGTGAGATTTTCTTTCTTTGAGAATTTACCTGTTTTACATGTAACCTCTAGTTAAATGAAGTATCATTGCACGATCAGATAGAGTAAATGTTATTCTTTCATATTGGTCATTTATTTTGTATACAATATTTTGATAAATAAGTAATTTTTTGGCCTGAAAATGTGCCTCAAAACTGAATTTTCTTCCATAAAGCTGAACTTCTCCACTTTCTTACAATGGCATTCTGGATATGCAACACCTTTTAATCGGGTCAAGATCACACACTTTTCCCACCAAGGTACAAGACGAGATTTCTGAAATTTTGTACTTGCATGAAATCCAGAGTTCTGATTGGCTTGATATTCTTTAAAAGGCCATGTTGTTACATGAGTTTTATATTTCCCCCCATAAAATCCCACCTTTGTCACTCCGGAGTATCAGAGCGAGTTTTGTACCTTGATGTTCGGGTAGGTGTAGTGAAGTGGAGTGAAACCTACACTGTACACGAACATCACTTGAGGTACGGCCACTCCAGCGCAGAACTGTATGTGATGTGTTGACCTTTGCGCGGGCGGCCGCCGCCCCAGGCAGGACAAGTGCTAGCGCAGCATCAGCGCTGCACAACTTGAAAGTCAAATTTACCGGCGCGGCGGTACCAAGAACTAATTAGCCAATTTGAAATTGGTTTTCATTTATGAATTATAATTAAGATACAATTCTATTCAAATGACTGCCATATATTTTGATCATCGAGATTGGAGACTCCTTATCAACTTTTATACTGATCTGTTATTCATTTCAGCGGCACTGAACGTTGAAGGCAAACCTGGATGTCGTCCTCCTTTGCTAGGAGAGGGGCTCGGAGTAGAGGACGGTCGCATACCAGACAGCAGTTTGACTGCCTCATCGTTCTTTGCAGCCGACCATGAACCTTACAGGGGCAGACTTAATACACCCGAAGATCTTGGCATAACCGTCGGAGCATGGGTCGCCGTTAAGGCAGATAGCAACAAATGGGTGAAAGTAATTTTTTTCGACGTGTCTGAATATAATTTAGCTCATGTTGTAGTATTCCTTCGTCGATAGCCTGTGTTCGCTCTGCGATATGTAGGCTTTAAGAGACACGGTATAGAGAACCGAAGTGATGACGTCATAAATTTTCTTTAAACATTTAAGCGTGTTTGAAACAATTTTTTGTGTATAACATGATGAACCCCCCACACACAGTTAAAATGTGGTGGGAATTGGTCCATGGGGGCCTTAGATATGACTCCATGAATACATAATTCGCCCCATTGAAGCCAGTGTATCATTTGTATGGTTCTAAATACTTTGACTTTAATGGGGGTAATTATGTATTCATGAGGTCATTTCTTGGGGCCGATGGACCAATTCCCACCAAATGTTGGTTGTGGGGTGTTTTCATCATGCTCTACCGAAATATGCTATCGAAAATGCTGATACATAAAAAGTGAAAATTGATGACGTCACACTTCGTTACTCTATTATTGCAAGACCTTTAACATTCATTAATACGAACAAGGATTCGTGACATCAAAGTTCACTTTTTGACATAAGAAAATTGAATTCTTCATACCAAGAAAAAAATATCGTATTTCTTGATTGACATCAAGAAGTAAATTTTGGATATGACTCCTGATAACACGAACAACGCGGCCATACACCCACGTCGCTGAACATCCTTAAAAGAAAATTCACTATTCTCATGATTCGGACAGTGGGTGGGGGGGGGGGGGTGAGGAGATTACATCAAGATGACGTCATTTCTAAATAACGGGAGTAAGCCTGATAGAGTAACACAACCGAATCCTTGGGTTTCCCTGTTTTCCTTCTCTCTCCCTAATCTTTTATCCCAGTAATTGAAAAAAAATAAGGGGAAAGGAAACGATTCGGTGATCAGTTCTGTTATAATTTGAACCCCTTTCTAGTATTTATTGTTCTTCAGTACTTTCCTACTTGTAACGTATTTAGTCGATTCTTTGTCTTTGCGAGAGTCCAAATAAGAGCCCGCTCTTATCTACGTTCGTAAACCGTATTTTAGTGCAAACCAGTTTAAAGGTCAAGTCCACCCTAAACAGAAATCAATTTTAATGACGAGAGAACAATCGACAAGCATAATGCTGAAAATTCTATCAAAATTGGATGTAAAATAAGAAAGTTATGACATTTTAAAGTTTTGTTCATTTTTTTGTCACAAAACAGTTATTTGAACAACTCAATGATATGCAATTATGAAACAATTATTATCCACATGTTCAGGGAGGAATAACACTTATTTTCACATGGAAATATGGAGAAACTTGAAATATTTCTTATAGTAAAAAAATGAAGGAAATAGTGATCGACATCATCGACTCTCTCATTTGCATATCACTGAATTGTGCATATATTAAGCACTAAAATTTGTTGCATTCCTCAGATGCTAGTGTAGTATACGGAATCATTGATTGACAACGAAAAACAGATTTTTTTTTGAAAATTAAATTGATGAAAAAAATGCTATCGGTGATCAATGTTAACTAAACTATCTAGAGAACCAATTACGTAATATGTAATAATGAACATTTTTATACTTCCAATTCCAATTTATATGATTATCTGACCTCCGTTTAATCAATGAAAAACTGGAATTACAAGGTTATATATTATACATGAATATGCAAGCTAGTTCGACGATGAGTGACAAAGATGCTGTCAACATTGATTCAAGTCATATTTCATTCATAATACACACACATAGTGTATAGTGACTATTGCTTTTCTACAGTGCGTATAAAAAAGTTTACACTTTGAAAAAGCCCTGGGAATTAAAAAAATATATAACATGTGGGTAATTTTTTTTTACATACAATCTTGGGTCTGGGTCTCACCTTTCCGATGAAAGTAAAAGTTTTGACATAATGCTACACTTGAGTGAGCACTGTCCATTTTTGTAAAGCTTGCTGAAATCTGTTTGCGCCGAATTGCTCGTTTTCACGCTGAGTGGATTGGAAAAGGCGAAATCAAACTTACCCTGCGAAACATTTCTCATACATTCCCTTGCACTTTTCATTAATTGAAATCAAACAGATACATTCAAGCATTTTGTAACAATTTTGCCACCCAAATTAAACTTTTAGCATTTAGCAAGCACAACCTTTACCCTTTTTGTGCCGGGTGGATCTGAGGACATAACTGAATCTGCAAAAAAATTTATATCGGATATCTCCAGCATTTTTCATTTAGTTTTTAGTATTCAAAGTGGGTTTACATTTCATTTTTCATTAAACACTCATTTCTCCACACTTTCCCCAAGCTTGACAATGATTAACAAAATCAAAACAAACCTAAGCCATTTCATGTAAATCACAGCTCAGTGTAAAGCAATTATCGTCACGATGGCCTCGGTGTGTAAGGGAGTGGGGTGGGGTGCAGTGGCATTCTTCGAAGTGTTTTGTGCAAAGAAACCAATTAGAAAAGGTAAAAGATATCTTCAAATCAATTTTACTAGCTTATTTCCATGTATTCTTCATGATTAAGGTCTACTTTTATTCGCATAACTATTCCAAGGTTCTGCGCAAATCATTTTTCACTAACTTTTCAAAAGTAAGTGGTGCTCACTCAAGCTGAAATATTTTTTGACAGTTATATCGTCATCTGCTTAAATGGATCTGTACCAATGTTAAACCATGGAAAAATCTTCAGGATATTACAAATGTATAATTTTACAGGATTTTTATCTAAGTGTATTTTTTATACGCACTGTATACACAATGCCGATGTGTGCATTCGGGAACCAGTGAAGAGGTTTTCTCTAGTTGTATTTACATTTTATCCTCTTCTCTTCGACATTCCGAATTTTCTAAAGGTTGAACTTAACAATGAAACTTTGGTTACTGGTGTAATCAGTCAAGGACGAGCTCGCGAAGCATCTGGTCAAATGGTCACGTCGTTACATATCTCATACTCAAGGGACAATACCAATTGGATCTTTGCACTGGAAGACCAATGTGGCGTGAGGAAAGTGAGTAATAATGATAATAGGCCTATGTGTATGATAATAATGTATGCTGTAAATCGATTTCAGGGGTCTTAAATCACTTTTAATACATTCGATTTGTTGAATGCTTCTTTTAGTTTGCATTAATTTAGATTCTATTTTTTATCAGGACTACTGTTGATAAAAAAAAATTAAATGAAATAAGAAATAAGGTACGGATATCGATTTTTCAAAATAAAATTGATGATGCTAACCATAGAATTTTTGTTTTAAGGAAGTGTGTGATTATCATTACTATAAAATCAACAATGATGCTAATATAATACATGTATGTTATTGTTTTCTCGTGTGTTTTCTACATCAGACATATCCAGGAAACTTTGATGGAAACTCGTATGTGACGACATTATTCCCTCATCCCGTTACTGCACGCTTTGTCCGATTTCATCCTGTGAAGTATCGGAAGAACCCGTCTATGAGATTTGAAGTACTCGGTATAAACAACTAATCTAGTCAACAACCATAACTACTCATTTAAAGTTTCCATTGCCTTTTGCTCTTTGATAGTATTTTCTGTTGTTTTCCAGGCACATCCGGATATTCATGGACGCATCCCTACGCCTGTACCCACACACTTCAATGCAGAAACACCTGCAAATACACAGAAACAAACACACAGACATACACCCTCACGCATATATGCCAATAGGGGGGGGGGGACTCATTTAACTTTGACATCGAATGTGGGAATGAGTGCACGTAATGCGATATCCTGAATTTAATCCACAAACCGGGCTTATTTTTGGACATAGTAAACACAAACGTAAGCATTCCCGAAATCCGAGCCCATATTAAAAAAAAGTATTATGCATATATTAGACAATGCGTCACACAAAAAGGAAAACCCCCGGGGGGCAGTTAACTATATTGCTATACGCACGCGTGACCAAGTAATTTCCAAACACCCCCCTAAACGAGTTTTCCTCTGTGTGCAAACTAACCCCCTAAACAAGTTTTTCGCTGGCTTTATTTACACATTTTGGCCCCTATACAAGTTGTCGCCAAAATATGACCTCGGGGAAAAAACATACCCTAAACAAGTTTGGCTAATCTTAAAAAAAAAAGCTTTTTGTGGAAAAACCCTTCTTTAAATACGTTTGACCCCGCGATTGACCATTGACCAGTCTTTCAAAACCATCTTTTTCTTAAAAATGTGTGTTTTTGATGGCCTTGACGAGTCCACGCGCGAACCGCGTCCAAAACTAAAAAACACCCCTTTAAACGCGGTTTTTTTGGTCACGCGTGTGTACAGCAATATATTTGACTGTCCCCCTGGAGGAAAACCTGTTTTCATAGACAGATTTCACAATTATTAAATACGTGTTTACAAAAAAAAAAAATCGATATTTATGGTAAGAGCGGAATCCTATCTTTGATATGAGAGCAACATCTTAGCAAATCGATCGCCCATTGATCCATCAGCTCAATCACCAGAGATAATAATACCTGCCAAAGGGTGCTTGAGAAGAATATCATCAACAGTCTTTGTGAGATATCTGATAAGGCTTTCCACATCAGTACTAGTTGGTGGTGAGTATACTGATGCCACGGATACTGAAGATACATCTTGTTGGTCGGGTATTACCTTACCTTACCGCAAATACTGGAAGAATGCTGAATCAGCAGTCGAGCTTCCAGTCTATCTGCTTGTCAGCTTCCTTCATGCTGAGACAGAGGGGCAAGTTGGTGAAAATTGACTTCTCATATCTCATTAGAGTAGTGGGAATCATAATGCTTATCTTTCCAGTGTCGGTCTAGCCTGATTTTGAAGGTGTCTACCGTGGAAGCTTCAACTACCTCAGCTGGGAGAGAGTTCCAATCATGACTACTTGGTGACTAAAGCTTGGTTTCTCACATTTGTTCTGCATCTTGGCTTTACAAGTTTCAACATGTGACCTCTTGTAGTACTGTCAGCTAGTTGAAAAAGTGGTCTGGGCAAGACTGTCGACTTCATGAGTGATCTCAATTGAACATGTCACCTCCTTTCTTCTGTACTCTAGGATGGTACGTTCAGGTGTTCAAGCCTTTCCTTGTATGGAAGATGTTTGATCCTGGAGACTACTTTTGTTGCTCTCTTCTGAACTCTCTCGACAGCCTTAGCATCAACAATGTACTGTGGTGACTAGATGACATTTTCATATTCCAGGAATGGCCGCACTAAGCTTTAAGTAGTTTGGGGATAGTGGTCGAATCAAGACACTGAAAGTACGTATGATGCTGATCAGTATCATGTTTGCCTTAATGACAGCATTTGACACTTGCTAGTGGAATTTCAAATCGTCGTTGAACTAAAGTTGCACTTTGAGGACCAGTCCATCAGTGAGTGCAAACTTGTTTGGAAAGTTAGCATTGATTATGAGTGGAGACAGAAGAAAAGGCCTTAGTATCATTTGCATAGATCCTTGCAGTGGATTCCATAACATCAGGAAGATCATTGATGTACAGCACAAACAATGTCGGGCCGAGCCCGCTAACCTGGGACACCCACTATTTACCGTGCACCACTAAGATCTGGCATTGTTTACTACTACCTCTGGGTTCGGCCACTGAGAAAATCAGCAATCCAAGTTTTGAAGCTCCCCTGGATGTTGTATGCATCTAGTTTTGTCACAAGTCGTTGATGGGGTAAACTGTCAAAGCCTTTCTAAAATCATCAACGTTTTCTCCTTGATCCAGTAAGGACTCCAGTCCTCTAGTGTCTGGAGCAGCTGTGTAACAGTTGATCTTCCTGAGACAAATCCATGTTGGGAATCGCCGATAAATCCATTCTCCATCAGATGTTCGACGATCTTGTCTCTGATCAGCGACTCCATGATCTTGGCGTGGTACTGAAGTCAAACATATTGATCGATAATTAGTAGCTCCGGACTTGTTTCCCTTCTTGTGAACTGGAACAACGTGACTTGTTTTCCATGCTAAGGAAAACTTGCCTTCTTTGACGACTTAGTGCAGATGAGGCCAATGGTGTACACACCGAAGGTGCAGTTTCCCGTAAAATGCAAGGAAGGATGGATACCATCCGGTCCAGCACTCTGGAATTTGGAAAGCAGATCGAGTTTGTGATGTACATCCTCTTGGGTTATGTCAAGAGCAGATAAGCATCCAGCTGACTGTCTGTGTTGAAGCTGTGGGATGGAAGAAGTAGCGTAGATGGGAGATATGCGTCCAACCAATCTCATGTTCTGGAACGTCTACGTAGCAAGGTAAGCAAATAAAGGAACACTTGCAATAACATGATGAAAAGAATTGTCTCATGAACTGAACACTTACAATTGTCACAGTTAATGGGTGAGCAGGGTTGAGTGAATCCAGTGAAAGAGCTGAGTATAGACCATGTAGAATCAATGGTAAGTTGCTGTGAGCTAAATGGAGGCTCTGTATTACAACACAGTCTAGTAGGAAATGATGAACAATCAACATCCGAAATATGGTAAGGTAATCGACAGAAACTCATCTAGCAGAGCCCAAGGACTATATCATAATAATAGTTGAAATGTTCGTTTCCCCCACAAGCCACACAAAAACACAATCAAAGAGCTCTGCTATGGTTGGTCTGCGTAGAGGCTGGTAGGGTTATCTGGACAGGAGACAGACCTACATGTACCTGTCGGACGTCCCCTGAGAAAATGAATTTATTCACGCCTGAAGCTCACTCCCCTCCCTGCCAAACCCATTACTCGCATCCACGCACACACACTTACACACACCACACGCACACACACACACACACACACACACACACATACTTATTGTTGTCCGTAATGTAGTGAGGCTGAGAAATCATATCCTTATTATTCGTATTAAATAGTGGTATTCATGTAGTATAGTCTATGATTTATACACACGTTTTAAAACCATTCTTTTCTTATAGACTGCAACTCATTAATAGATAAATTAGGGAAAAATGTGTTCAGGACAAGTTCGATAACATGTATAGCGTTTTCCTCAAGTTATAGCGCATAACCATAAATTAAAGATAAATAAAATAAGCAAAATCAATATTTTGTAAATAACTTATTTAAATGTTTTTGTCGTGCACATTCACCCAGAACATTATCATGATTTATTCTGAGGAATCCAAAATAGATATTTTTATGTATAAAGCTTTTTTGGAGAACACAATATTCCTCATCATACGGGAATCGTCATATTCAAATTCATTTAAATATAATCTAAAAAAATTATCTCAAGTCGATTGACAATTAAGGTTTACACTGGCACTTGCTACTTTGTAAAATTCATGTATTTGAATGTTTGAATACCATTGAAATAATCTCCCTAATTTTGCAATGTTTATTTTTGATGTCTTCGCAATTCAGCTTTTATTGTTTTTTTGCATATGTTATTTTGAATGTTTGTATCTGTAGATATTTCTGTTATTGCATTCTTGTTTATAGGGGCCCCGTGGGAGATCAACTGATGTTGAATGGGCTACCCCTTATTGAATAAACAATAAACGAACTAAAAAACAACAACAAAACAATAAACAATAAACTCTTTCCATCCACTTCAGGATTCATCAATAAAGAATTGTGAAATATTCTACATAAAACATTGCATTAATATTCACTTGACTACATGAGCAATGCGATAGAGCGTGTGCAAGTATGAAATTAATAGCCTTTAAAATAGGCATCTAAAAGTAATTGATTTACATCAAAGACTCCAACATCGACTCGATCATAATGATCAGGGGCCTGTTGCAGAAAGAGTTACACTTCGTAATTCCGAAGGTTCGTAATTCCGAAACACGTAAATTGCCTATACCTCGATGTTCGTGAATCCGAAAACGTAAAGGGTTCGTTAATCCGAACATTTGTGGCGTTACTCCGAAGGTTCGATAATCCGAAAACGAAATAAGGTTCGATGTTCCGAAGGTTCGTTAATCCGAAAACAAAATAAGGTTCGTTGTTCCGATGGTTCGTTTATCCGAAAACGAAATAAGGTACGTTGTTCCGAAGGTTCGTCAGTCCGAAAACGAAATAAGGTTCGTTAATCATTTCGTTTTCGGACTAACGAACCTTCGGAATTACGAACCTCATTTCGTTTTCGGATTAACGAACCTTCGGAATTACAAACCTCATTTCGTTTCCGGACTAACGATCCTTCAGAATTTCGAAACTTATTTCGTTTTCGGATTAACAAACCTTCGGAATTACGAACCTTCGGAATTACAAACCTTCGGCAATACGAACCTTCGGAATAACGAAGCTTCGGAATTACGAATGTATGCGTGCAGAAAGAGTTGCAATCAATCGCAACACGGTTTTGAAAAAAAGTGGTGGCTGAAGCTTTTGATTTTTAACCAATCAATAGCTTCAGCCCCCATTTTTTTCCCAAAACTGTGTACAGAAACGTAAAAATTAACTCATGATTGTAATTGTTTGCATGGTCAGCCCCCCCCCCACTTTAAAAACCGTTACGCGCCCCCTGTTTATTGCTAAGAAAATTTCACTTGGTTCATTAAAGAATCAAAACCTTTTCAGGAATATGCCAATTGTAATTGTTCTGTCTGCAATACAAGTATAATTGATTGTTTCTTTGCTCTGGATGTACGATGATTAAACACTTTTCATACTGAAAGAATGTCATTTCATGTCATTCATTATCAGTTACAAATTAATGTTTACTTCCATTTTTATCCAGTTGCTATACAGATTTTCTGGCAATTATTTCACAAAATTTTCAAATGATTTACTACAATTTAATATTTATTGTTGATGTTTATATGTACACTGTGCAAGTAAAAAAAACTTTGCACCTTGTTGTGATTTTAAAGATCTACTGAAGTATGTAGCAAGCTGGTATAGTTAACTAGGCTGATAAGCTTCTTATAATATAATTCACAAATTTTGATTGGTGAGTCGTTCTTAGAGTTATTATTGCATGATTACAATGTTTGACTAGAAATAGTTTTGTAAAGGAATTAGAAAAACAATATAAAGTTGCCACACATCAATAATAAATCCCTTTATCAAGGTAATTCTACATTCATTATGTGTAACAGTAATAATGTACAAATGTATACATTAGTTTTAGTACCACTGATTGTACTAGGAGACTCTCAATATTGAACATTGCTTTCCAATGTTACTATTTGCGTGATTTAGATATGAGATTAAAAAATATTAATTTGAATACTTTCTTAGTCTTGATGTGAATGATTTTATCTTTACCTGTAAAACATTTTTTTTCCATTTTAAAAGTTCGGGATATACAGTAAGCCTATGAAAGCTAACAACCATGGGGATATAAACACGGGGGGTAAATAACAAATATTTAAGTCTAACTTAATTGGAGTCGCACTCACATTCAAGTTGTGTGTGGTATAGCAAAGGCATCACCGCATTGGTCAAAATCTTGCTTAGAGGGCGCGTGGTACTGTACATTAATCAGCAAGATTGCGCGTTTAATAGAAACAAGTCATGTGCGCATCGGCATTTAAGCCCCGGGGGGGGGGGGCACTCAGTATATAATGCATAGTGGGTATGTGCCGCGGAGGGGACCCCCATTTTTACACTCAAATTTCCGTTCCAAGGCATAGCATCTTTGTCTTATTGAGAAAAAGAACAGAGAAAGCCGCTCCAAAGCATAGCATTTTCTTCTTATCGAGAAAAAAGAAGAAAGAAATCCGCTCCAGAGCTTTGCATATTTTTCGTTACGCCGTTCCATTCGCGTTGATCCGCTACAATGAGCTGCAATTTGGTGTGAAAAGCGGCGACTGTCCGACCATCGCCTCTCGCGCGAGGACCCTCATTTTTACAATAGCCCGCTCCACGGCCCCGTTTTTTGTCTCGCCCGCGGCACACCCCACCACTTTTTTGGTCAATTTCCCCCAGGATTTAAGCACGGATCTAAGTCACACTTAATTATTTGTGATACAACCCCCAGGAGTATTGTGGGACCTACAAAAAATTCCTTCATTGATAAAATACGAATAAAAAATAAAGAGGAAAGGAAATAAAAAAGAGAGAAGGGTGAAATATACTGACTGAATCTTAATATTATTTTAGAATCTATCACAAAATTTGATTTTTGTCATGAACATGATGAAGAATGTATTTTTTTGTTTGTCGCTTGCTTTGCTCATAACTTTTTAAAAGTGCTACCCAATACGCCATTTCCAGTCCCTCAATTCTTTTGACTGATTATGCCACTGGTGATGCGGTTACACTTCGTAATTCCGAAGGTTTTTTTATTCAGAAGGTTCCTAATTCCGAAACACGTAAATTGCCTATACCTCGATGTTCGTAAATCCGAAAACGTAAAAGGGTTCCTTAATCCGAACATTTGTGGCGTTATTCCGAAGGTTCGCTATTCCGACGGTTCGATAATCCGAAAACGAAATAAGGTTCGATGTTCCGAAGGTTCGTTAATCCGAATACGAAATTAGGTTCGTTGTTCGATCCGAAGGTTCTTTAATTCGAAAACGAAATAAGATTCATTGTTCGATCCGAAGGTTCGTTAGTTCGATAACGAAATAAGGTTCGTTAATCATTTCGTTTTCGGACTAACGTACCTTCGGAATTACGAACCTCATTTCGTTTTCGGACTAACGAACCGTCGGAATTACGAACCTTCGGAAACACGAACCTCATTTCGTTTTCGGACTAACGAACCGTCGGAATTACGAACCTTCGGAAACACGAACCTTTGGAATAACGAAGCTTCGGAATTACGAATGTATGCGGGTGATACACATATACGCCAAATGTGTGGACTACTTCCAATAGACATTTCATGCAAATTCGTCAAGATGGCAGTTTCGGATTTCTGCCTCCTCTCTTTTAACTCTGGTCTGTCTTTCAGCCTCTTGGCTTTTGCTGGTCTTTTCCTGAATCATTTTGAGAACTTTGATAATGCGGTTCGGTGAGTCCTATTGCAATTTGTTGAACGTGAAACCCAGGTTTCAATCACTAAATGTGTATTTTTGTCATGGACTCTAAAAGCCAATGAGCGACCTAAACCCAGCTGCTCACCTTCAAAGAGCGCCCTCTTTTGCTTTTATATTCAAACCTCCCGTTAATTTCGTCTCTCTCCGTTCCAATGAAATTAATTTTTCTCCCATCTAATATCATAATCCATCAAACAAGCTTGCAGCTCCCCTTTTATTTGATATGAGTGAACCTTTTCATCAATACAACGAGCTAAAGCATTTGAGGTCTTTAGCGTCTAGCGGAATGCATCATGTCTAATTATGGGAAGCAGAAATGGAATTTGATTAAGGTAGGCACATTTCTATATTCTTTGTCGACCTATTTCTACTTATTGGAAACTATAGGGGTTTATAAGTTATAGACAGGCCGTTCCCTCCCTCCACTGTCACATGTATTTGTGTGTATTTTCGGGAAATACATTGAACCACACGGAGAGGCGCTGGAATGCTGACTTGGAGTATCCATTTTCTACCTAACCGTCACATGGTGGGCAGAAAATGAATTCAAAGTGTCCCATATTTTCAAGTTCACCACGACATAAAGTTACATAGGCGGATCCAGGGGGGGCCCGAGGGGCCCGGGCCCCCCCTATTGGCGGAGCAAAAAAAAAAGAAAAAAAGTGGAAAAGAAAGGAAAAAAGAAAAAAGGGGAAAAGAAAGGAAAAAAGAAAAAAGGGAAAAGAGAGGAGAAAAGAAGGAAGGCAAGCATAAGAGGAGGAAGATGAGTGAATAAAATAAGATAAGGGGAAGACTTGGAAATTAATTTTTTTTTAATCTTTCATGTCGGGATATAAAATTTTCGCTCGCGCTTTGCGCTCGCATTGCCTTTTAGGTGATATCTTGCTCAATGGACCTTAAAATATCAAATTCTGAAGTCAAAATACAAAACATATTTCAGCTGGGAAATTGAACTTTCATTATTTTGTTTTATTTACAAATTGATTATTTAAAAGTGTAAAAATTTCTGTTTTATGGTCTGAACATTAACAATTTCTGCTTGCGCTGCGCGCTCGCAAAATTTGATTTGTCAGGTACCTATTATTTTCCTGTATTCCATGAAGTTCTCAAAATATCCCTATTTAGGTCAGATTGTCAAAACGTATCAGCTAGCGCTGCACGCTCGCATTTTGATAAGTGAGTTATGTATATCTCCATATTAATTCTAAAACAAACTAAATCACCATTTGATGACAATCATAAATTTCTGCTCGCGATTCGCGCTCGCATTGAAAAATGTTAAACTCATGCATCTTATTCATAAATTAGTGCTTTAAATGTCCAGTTTTCATGCCATATATTTGCGCTCTCATTCTTAAGAGAAATAGGAAGATAGTCATCATTTTCTTATGATGACATAATGTCCTTATAGAATATCCCGGTCCTATGTCAAAACTCAAAGTAATTGAAAGTATCATCTCTGTTTTAACTGTGATCCTTTTTCACCTCACAATTTTTCCACAAAGTGCTTGCAATACAGAGCTTAAAGTGACCCCTTTTCAGATCTGAATATCATATATTTTTAGCTCGCGCTTTGCGCTCGCTTTATTGATTTTCATGATAAAAAAAGGTATTTAGAATACCCAAATTCTAGGTCGATATCTCAAACACACGTTTATTCAGATACGCAGCTTGTTCTCCATTTAAATAATTATCCAGTTTCAGATAAAAATATAAAAAAATTGTCTGCTCGCGCTTTGTGCTCGCATTAGTAATGTATGAAAATTTCCAATAGCTTAACCTTTTCATGATTTACAAAACATGAATAGAGTGTCCCGAATTTTTCCGCTCGCGCTTAGCGCTCGCATCAATAATGTTCAGTTTTTGTCTTATCCTTTCTACGATTACAAAAAGTGCTTAAAATTTCCATTATTCAGGTAGAAATGTCAAAAATTTTCAGCTCGCGCTTCGCGCTCGCAATATTTGAATGTTGAAATATGTAACGTCTTCATGGCTAAGTTCAAGCAGTCCATAACAAATACGTTTTCGATCAGCTCAAAACGTATATAAAAATTTTCCGCTCGCACTCTGCGCTCGCATTATTAATGTAAGGAAGATCCCCACTTCCTCATCCTTTTCATGATTTACAAAACTTGAATAGAGTGTCTCGTTCAGTAGGTCTAAATCACGAAATTTTTTGCTCACGCTTCGCGCTCGCACCAATCGTTTAGTTATATACCTATTCTGTTAAGTTACAAAAAGTGCTTAGAATTTCCATTCCTTATAGGTAAAAATGTCAAAAAATTTCAGCTAGCGCTTCGCGCTCGCATTATTTGATTTTTTAAAATATGTAACGTCTTCCTGGCTAACTGCAAGCAAGTCCTTAACAGTACCTTTTCCATCAGTTCATTTCTGCTCGCGCTTCACGTTCGTAATAATTATTCATTTGCATACACATCTTTTTTTTCAGGATTGCCCAGAATGTTCAAAACTTTTAGAAAAAAGTACATAAGATTCCCCCCCAAAAAAAGCTCGCGCTTCGCGCTCGTATTATATAAATAATGATTATGGTATTATATATTTATGTTTATTCATAAGAATAAAGCTAAGAAGTGACTAATAGGACTACCCCTATAAAGAAACCAAAAATCCCGGCAAATATCATATTCGAGTGGCCGATCGGGGAAAATATGGCTGAAAAAAAATCCGGGCCCCCCCTATTGGCGAAGGCTGGATCCGCCCCTGAAGTTGATAGTAAAACTGGCAGAAAAAATATTGCCAGATGTATGAAAAAATCCATTTAAGAATAATAAAAAGTTATTTCAATTTTAATTACTTGATTTGTGACTTCATACAGCTTTCCTAAATATAAATCAAATTAAATAGAATAACTTTATTGTCCATTAAGGAAATTTTTCTTCCACTGGTTTTCACACATGTTGATAAAATGTACAATGTTTATAAACAGAAAAAAAATGGTGATAACATGTCAAAGGAAAATATACATGATTCAAGCAAAATTGACAGTACGCAAGTACATGAATTACAATTCAAAGTTAAAGTCTGATTTAAGAATTCATATTTTATATTACAGTTTGGTTATATATAGTTATCGGCAAAAAAAAGTAATGGATCGATAGCTGGTGTGCATGTGCAATTGTAATTGTAGTTGAGAGAAGTGTGGTGTGTCCGTTTCCGAAAGAGAACCTTTAATTAATATATATGTATAGTAAAATTATCAATTGTGATTATTAAGCAATCAATTAAAAAGAGTAGGGTATTGATTACGGGCGGACAGGGACCTTCGGACACGAGCGTTTCAGTGATGAATAGCATTCGGGACAAATGATTGTCTCAAATGGGGTTTCGGTGTGCATAGTGTACCTACACGGGAGCTTACATAGACGAAAGCCTGAATGGTTGAAAGTGAAATTATCGTAGAGTTGGTGGGCAGGGGCCCGCATAATCTGTTTTAGTTTAGAAGCGGCTATCTCTAGGTAGAGATCATCAAGGGATTGTAGGTCTATACATGCACCTCGAAAGCGTCGTACTATTTTCTGGGTTAATTTAGCTTCTTCAAGTCACATTTTGCTGTATTTGCAAAATGGCACACAATATAAGATATACATCAGAACACTCGCGATGATAGAAAAGAACAATGATCGATGATGATGATATCGTATGGTAAAGTATCAATGAGATGTCATTTTTTCAGAAAGTTGGAAATGGTTTTAACGTACCTTTGTTATATGAAGACAATAGACAAATCATTTCACACCCGTTCCTAAAAAGAAAACAAAAATCACAAATAAATGAACAAGAAAATAAAATTTATGCATTTTATATTACAAAACATGGGGCAGCTGCTCTTTTATGACGTCACAAATCCAAAACTTAAAATTCTAATAACTTTCTTTGATTTTAATGAATTTTCCTCAAACCTTCACCACTGTTTTTTTTATAATGATTATTTTTGGCTATTTTTACCACAAACTTTTCTTCAGGGTGAACTTCCCCTTTATATGTAAAAGTTGAGCCCCCCCCCAAAAAAAAAGTTGATTTGGATACAAAGAGATCGACTTATACCGTTTTTACACAGTGACCCGACTCGGGGGTACGACACCCGAGTCGTGCTCATCACGGCGATTTCATGCTGTGTAAACGCAATCAGCGTGATTTGCAAGCCGTGTCGAACACGTTTTTTTGATCCGCCGAAATCGTAGGTTTCAACCCCGAGCCGAGCCAGTCTCGCCTATTTTTTCGTGTGTAAACAGAAAACTGTGTCTAACCCGCAAGTCAAACATAGTATATTTTCCGCATTTGTGACATAATATAAGTCAAACACAGTATATTTCCCGCATTTGTGACGTCTATTCTACTTCCGTTGGAAATACGCCCGCGGGCCGTGTCGAACTTGCTTTTTTTTTTTTGGGGGGGTTCAGTATAAACGCAATCACAATTGCCCTCTACGCAGCGTTCGACCCTGCTTGAGGATTCAACGCTCGAGCCGTGTCGTGTGTATAAACACGGTAAAAGTGCAATTATAATTACCTTTCACACTATGTTCGAGGATGAGAAAGGGATATTGTAGTGTAGCGATGACAAATGTCAGAATGCTAATTCAGTACATAGTGTTAAATGATATAGATATTTTGATGAACTAGGTAGATCTATCTGATTTGTAGGGTATTTAAATTCTGATGTCCCCAGAGACACTTTCCATATGGGACTTTGTTTTAAAACTTTTTCTACGGATTAACATATTTATACGCACGGTCCATCTTGTGATTTTGATTTCACTTTCAAAAGCACACAGGTAATAACTACAAATCACTGATTGGCATAGGCGGCGGAAGCGGGGGGGGGGACGTGTACCCCCTAAATTTGAGGAGGGGGGACGGTCCCCCCTAAATTTGTTGTTGATGACTTTTTTTTTTTTTTTTTTTTTGGCTTGTCAATTTATTTTCCTAAGTCTTCCCTAAAATTTTTGGTTTGAGAACCTTTTATTTTTATTTTCTTGTCAAAAAAAAATTTGGTTGTCCCCTCCTAAAATATTTGGCTTCCGCCGACAATGCTGATTGGTCATTATGTGAATGATAGTTGGAATCAGAATTATAATTGGAATTTAGCAAAAAAAAAAAGGATGAGTTGAAGAGGTAGAATACGTGGTTAGGTTGTCTGAAATTCTTCATTCGATTGATATCAATAGCAGAGAAAGGAATAGTGGATAATCGAGTGAGTTTTATGATGCATGTCTATATGCTACCATGTAATGTGTAAAAGTTCTCAGAAACCAAATATGTAAGGTAAAACCTGGCTGCATGGAATTATCATGAAGAGTTATACGTGTATTCATCAATAAATCATTTGATGTCTTTGATATTCAGGAAACTGGTCAAGGAGCAGTTACTTTTGTCATCCTGCTCGTGGCGGACATTACATATTGTGCAACAGGTAAATTAAAAAACAAGAAATCCGTTCTTTATTTGAACTAGGCATGATGGTGGATCCGTGGCGCTAGATTGATATTACTGCTGATTTTATGATTTTTATGCTGCATTACTGTTAAGTGCTTAGAGACTTCTGATAAAGTGCAAATCGCTATTTAAGATAGTGTACTTATTACTTATATTGATTCCTCATTTGCAAGTAATATATTGACAAACATTGCACAGGTAAACCTCCCATAGTCGTTTAAATCATTAAAACATATTTTGGAAATTATTTGTGTGTGGTAATGCAAAATGACTAGGTGGGTTCGCTTGCATTGACAATGATTGAAGTATTGGGAAAATGGACGTACAATAATATAGGATAAAATAATGGTTTGGATGAACCAAACCAGGTGCTTTGGATCAAAAGATCCACGAAGAATTCCATTATTAGTCGCAGTAAGCTTGACAATTCTATGCATTTTCCGTTATACTCACATTGCATTTGTCTATACCCATTTAAGTTTGATCAAATCTAGGATTCGCTGCACAGGATTTTGTTTAGGGGGTGCATCTAATATGAATCTCTTATGCTAGATTTGATAAGGGCAATTCCATAAAATGATCAAAATTTTTGTACGTCCGACCCCCGCTTTTCTCAAGTATTACGTCACTTCATAAACTGACCAAGTCATGGTCCGTTGAGAACATTACAGACTGTCAAAAGACCAAGAAATCAGAGACATAAAATTTCATGAAGATCCCACATAGAGGGGGTCGGACGTACATATTTTATGGAATTGCCCATAAGTAGACAGTTAATTTAAAATACATGTTCATCGATACAAACAATTTCGTTAACGACATTGTGCAGCAAGCATATCGAATCGATTAGTTTAACCTTGGGATTAAACTCGCTTGCCGTGAAAGAGTTGAGTCGGAAATAGGGGATCCCGTGCACACCAACAAATACGATGCCAGAAAGATTAAAGTTATTGTACTCTCTTCAAAGGCATGCCCACGATCGTATTGTCAGCATGGTCAGTATAATAAGTGTGACTAAACTGCTTTTACATCAAGGTTGCAGGGTATGGTCGCAGAGACCGTACCGAGCGACCGATCGGACGTGCTTTCACGCGGCCGTCAAATTTCGTCAGGTCTCGAGCGATAGGTCGCTGTACAGCTGACCAAGTAGACCAAAATAGAAGTAGAGATGGGCCCCGGAGATGTGCTTTCACATCAAGCTTGCGTCGGTCGCTAAAGTACCTCTCGGACTGTACTCAACGACTGATCTTTTTTTTTTACCAAAACGATCGGTCGCTCAGTACGGTGAAATGCTTTCACATCATGATTCATCATCAGTCGCTGGGTACGGTCTCTGCGATCGCGTACCCAGCGAACGTGCATTGGTGTGAAAGCAGTATGAGACACTTTGGTGTCTTTTTATCGCAATAAAAAGTAATACCTTTTGAAATATTTGCCCTTTAAGGCCTGGTCCCGCTGCACTTACGGATGCAGAGAGGCTATAAACGGAAAAGGATCTTGCCATCCGTTATAAAACGTAAGGTATTCGTTATGTGTAGGCGTACTCTTCGCAAACGTGTTTCATCCGTAAACTGTGGTTTCATTGTTCGCCCATTTTGTCCACTGCATGGAGCGGATACAAACAGAAATTTTGCTTGTCCGCTGTATTCGTTCCGGGTATTCGTTAATATGGATATGTCTCGCGTCCGTCGGCAGGTGCGACCAGGCCTGTATACCTAAGCAAATTAAGACATTAATACTGTCGTGAAGCTTATCAATATCATTAATATACCCTCTTTCGTATCGAATATTGATGTTTCCATTAGTTTCCGATGCAAAACTTTGACAAAAACATGAATATTTTGGCATAAACTCTCATTTCCTCCCCCAATAAAATATTACCAGGAATGTCAACAAAGTGATTGCAATCAATTTCTACTATCTAAATCATTGCAAAAAGATCAAAAGAAAAAGAATACTTTTCCATTTTCTTGGCAAAAAATATGAAAACACGACACGATTTGATAAAGGGATCATCAAATTTCATTAACTAAACACTTCAGACATTACACAAAACGTCGTTAAAATATATTCCGATGGTGCGCGAGAACCCTATTTTCGAGTAGAGTTTTTGACTGATAGTCAATAATTTACGTTTTCATGTGTCATGTTGTATATACTCTGCATCAAATACTGATGTTCATTAGCCTTTCTTTTGAGGTTAGATGACAATCATCTTAATTGCTGTGACATGATTCGAAGTCAATACTAACGTTTGCTTTTACTTAACCCAGTCTTGACATTTGATACGAAAATAATTGAACGGATATTAATACACAAATAAATAAAAAGATAAGTAAATGATATGAATAAAGAAATAAATAGATAAGTAAATTAGTAAAAAGTAAACAATATAAAGATAAATGAATAAATAAATAATTGAATTAATGAATGAATAAATGAATAAATGAATAAATAAATACATGAATAGATTTTTGTCCAAGTGACTCATAACATCCCATTACAATTACGATAAAACCGATATAGGCCAATGGGGCTTAAAATTAACGGAGATTATAATTTTCAAAGCTTTTAGTTGTAACGTCACAGGCAAGCAGCTTCTCAATATTTCTTGTGATATAAGTCCCCGAAAATGGCATTTCATATTAAAAAAATGAAATTGATTATTGAAATTCGTCTGATTTACTCGAAAGTTCAAATTCCTGTCCTACATATTTAATTTATTTTAATGGAAATTCGGAAATTAAATTGAGTCAAGCAAAAAATAAACACAATTTTTGTAAGACTGAACTTTGTAAATCCCTTCATAACCTTTTAATGCAGCATCGTTCGACGTCCAAGACGTGTGCCCTCATGTGACCATGACGTCTTGTCCAACCATTACTCGAGAGAATGGCGACACTGTGCAGTACATACCGAAACTCCTAACACCTGATCTGGATTGGATAACTCAAGAGATATCCAAAGATCATCAGATTTCTGAGGATGCTCGTCATTATTTTTGCACTGAACCAGGTAGACCTACGCACATAGGCATTTGGCCATTTAATTATTAAAAGCAGACAAGTCCATCCCAACAAAAAGTTGATTTGAATGAAAATAGAAAAATCCAAGCATAACACTAACAATTTCGTCAAAATCGGATGTAAAATAAAAAAGTGATGACATTTTATAGTTTCGCTTAATTTCACAAAACAGTCATATGCACATCCTGGTCGGTATAAAAATGAGACCGATGACATCATCCACTCACTACAGTATTTATTTTGTATTTTATTATATGAAATATTTTAATTTTCTCATCATTGTCAAATGAAACAACGATTAATTCCTCCATGAACGCATGTAGTTGATTAATACTGTATGTTTAATTAAAGTTGGTCCTTATTGTCCAATCTGTAAAAGGCACTGGCGGGGGCGGGGGCGCCATGTTCCGAAAACTTCTCAGGGACGCCAAAATTAGGTCGGGTCCTGGGCTGCAAAATCCTGATACGCGCCTGTTTCATGGTTCAGTCAAGTTTTCCGAATTGTCAAATCTATAGAAATTGAAATATTGTATAATTCAAACAATAGAAAAAATAGAAGTAGTGAGTGAGGGACATCATCGACCATCTCATATGCATGTCACTGAGTTGTGAATAATTATCACTGTTTTGTGAAAAATAAGCGACACTTCAAAATGTTATAACTTTCTTATTTTACATCCAATTTAGATGAAATTTTCAGCGTAATGCTAGTTTGATTTGTCTCTATTTATTCAACATTTTCTGGGGTTGACTTGATATTTTGTTGTATTGTTCATCTCCTTCATGAACATCTGTTTCTATTTTAGAAAGGTTACCTTGGAATGATCCCATTATAATGGAGACGTTGTAATCAGTGTATAAGACTCTCGTCTTTTAATCAGAGGGACGTGGGTTCGCATCCCAGATATGGCGTGTTTTCCTTCAGTAGGAAATTTACCACATTGTGCTACACTCAACTCCGGTGAGGTGAATAGGTACCCGGCATGCAATGCACCAACCGCCTTACGCGACTGGCAACTAGATAATCGGCGCCTTTAAATAGATTTTATATATAATTATCATTATTGTTATCACTATTATTATTATTATTATCTGAGGCATTGTTTAATATCTAAACTGGAAGTATAAGTTGTTTTTAGTTGAGAATTAATATCCCAAACACTCGATTGGGTAAACAGGATATTATCTCACGGAAAGGTAATTATATTGCCAGGCTTTCTACCAGTCTCCATGCGATTTCCGTCTGCACTTGGAAGATTAAATTGTTGTCAAAACACAAGAATGAAAACAAAATAAGTCAGTTTTTGAAAACTTCGTATTGTTCAGAAGATTAGACGTACATGTAGGCTCTTAAATATGATAGCTACCCGTGCTCTGTGTGGATTTCTCTACGCTACTTTTTTTTTCTTATAATCGCACCAGGAAAACCGAAATTTAAATTTCACGATTTTCCATGATGATTAGTTAAAAAAGAAGAGAGATGGAGAGAGACAGCAAAAGAGAGATCCCAACACCGAAAAGGGAACATAAGCCAAAGCATATCGTGCATCTTAGATTCAAAAGTACAGTGAACTATGTAGGTAGTAATGGATGTGAAAAAACCCTCACAATTTTAGATGGGCAAAGGATTATTACATCAAATATACATGTACCCCTCTTTGAAAATTTATTTAGAGCTTTCTAGTAAGATTCTTTGGCACTAACATGAAAAATTTACTTGTAAAATAGTAGCATCGAGGCTGATCCTTTCATTTCCATGTATAATGTATTACTGTATCTACTTAGGTTGATTATGTTCCCTTTGTTGTAAAGGTATTAAATACTAATGTATTTTTAAATTGGTTTCTCATGTTATAGAGTTGATTTAAAATGCAGCGGATTCAATGAATGAGGTGGAAAAAATGAACATTTGTAGTATGACTAGGGATGAATGATTTCTAGATGATGCTCTAAAGTGCATTCTATTGTCCTCGTTTTGTATATAACTTTATTATTATTATCATCATCATCATCATCATTATTATTATTATTGTTATTACTGTTATTATCATCAGTATTATATCATAATTATTATCATCATCATTATTATGTTTTGTTGTGTTTCTTCTTTGTATGATTACTAGCAGAATTTTACGTGGCATAAAGAGGGGGGGGGGGGGGTTGCAAGTTTTGATTTCTCAATTAAAGTTTGTGTGTGCGTATGGGGGTAGCCTGTCTGTGTATGATTTACTCCAACTTGATGGCTAAATTGTTTATTGATTAAACACTGATTTTTTTATTTGGATTGTAAGAATTTAAGTAATTATCATATACATGACGCTGAACAAAAAGAAATCACCGTAGAATGGAAAGAAATAGACCAGTTCGTAGTTACTTCATGGACAATTTTGGTCAATTGACCTTTCATTTCTTTCATTATGATAGGCAGATTTCAAAGCAAGATATTACGTAAGCATGCCTTACATAGCAGGATGAATAAATTGAATAGACCAGGTGACCAGAATCGCACACCAATGAACACTTTTATGAAAGTTTGTTGCATTCCTACTTTGCATGCACATCATAGCATGTTGTACAAAGTACTTGGCAAACTGCGTTCGTGGACGCATTGTTGTTGTTTTTGGATGTAAATGAAAAACACAATTCAAAAGAATAAATGAATAATCAAGACATCTAAGTTGGTGCTTATCTCATTAGATTTTAAACCACCATGTCATTTTAGTACAAATGACCTTCCTCTGATCATGCGCAGAAAGGAACTACGAACTGGCTTATTTCAACGCAGTACAGTTGCCGTTAATGTGACATAATAACGTTACCTTGATAAGTGTGAGGTTGGAAATAATTAAAATGTTCAATAACTGTATTTCCTTGCAATGAAGGTCGCCCAATCATTAATTGAAGTATATTATGAACCTTAATCATCTGGGCCCCGTCTTTCAAAGAGATACAATTGATCCAATCAATCGTAGCTCTATGGAAATCCAACAGTGTCATAACATTCTACAGGAAATTCGAAAAATGTCCTTTGTAAACAAAAGAG
Source organism: Lytechinus variegatus (assembly GCF_018143015.1). Taxonomy (NCBI): domain Eukaryota; kingdom Metazoa; phylum Echinodermata; class Echinoidea; order Temnopleuroida; family Toxopneustidae; genus Lytechinus; species Lytechinus variegatus. Next base: position 20,751,693 of record NC_054756.1, read on the forward strand.
AACACACCACATTGTAAAGAAATTGATGAATAAGAAGTATACATCATATCAAGAGTTAAAAAAAAAACATGCATTTTATATGTTGACGTTCCTTAGTTGCGATTGATCAGATCAATCGCAACTCTTTGTAAGATGGGCCCCTGGGAGAGCATCAGTAAGAAGGGGTCGCGCAACTGTTTTAAAAGTTGGGGGGGATGAGATACCTCCTCCCCTGATTCCGCGGACCCGAAAAGATGCTTCTTGAAAATACAATTTGATATTAAACATTTGCAATACTTTTTGTTGGCCTCGATTGTTCAATGAGCTGACAGCTAGAAGCTGAATCTATCAATCAATCTATCACTTAATCAAATCAACAAAATAATTTATTTCCACAATAATATAAAAAAAACATTGCAAATATGTACAAAATGAGAAAAAAACATAATTTAAAAGAAAAGAAAAGTGAACCGAGCAGGTTATTCAAAAATAATACAAAGAAATGTAGATTATTGTGGGGGAGCCAAAGACGAAATAAGTCTTAAAATCAGGCAACCAACATAAAATAAACAGATTAGTGTTATTAAAATATACATTTCGTAACAATATATAGCATGCGAATATGACTCTCATTCATAACTTCCAAAATAATAGTTAAGGAAACTCAACACAATCATAAAAAAAATCAAATAGCGTTGCATTTGAAAAATAGAATTAAGAATAATATTGAATGACATAAACAATACAATAAAAATAGGCTTGATGTTTAAGATCTACTGTTATTTGTTAAAATTGTAACAATAAGGTACTTTTTGAAATTAAGTTTGAAGGAATGGAGTGATACTGAGTTTTCAATTTCATTTGGTAAGGGACTCAACAGTTTAGGGCCAGTGAATAAAAGAGCGGACGTATGATGTTCAACCTTTTGAAAAAGAAAGTCATTAGCAGACCGGGTTTCATACGAATGTAAATCTATGTTAAGGGGAAATATATCAGAAATATGAAGAGGGTATAGACGAAGTTTACATTTATACATAAAAAATACAATTTGTAGATTCATGATATCATGCACAGTTAATAGTTTGAGTTTATGAAACAATGGAGCGGAGTGTATACAATATAAAGAATTTGAAATCTGGCGATCCGCTCTTTTCTGCAATTTGAATACTCTATCAGATAGATATTTTGAACAACAAGCCCAGATAATGTTACAATATGAAATATGTGGGAGAAACAAGATATCATAAATGTAAAGAAGTATTTTAGGCTGGCGAACATGATCTAAGCGATGCAATACATCGACAACGTGAGATATTTAACACAGACATCTTCGATATGATATTTCAATGACATGAGATCATCAATACGGACACCTAGAAATTTTGAATGATTTGTATGTTATATCTAAAATCCATTCATTTGTAATTTAATGTCCTTAATATCATAATCAATGTTACCAAATACCATATAATTGGTTTAAGACATATTTGTAACTAATTTATTACATTTTAACCAATTGCTTAAATTTTGCAGTTCATTGATTAAAGTGTAAGTTATGAAGGAATTATAATTATGAGTGATACTAGTATCATCTGCAAGTTGTATGAAAGTTAAAATATTTGAAAAGCATTGGACATCATTTATGTAAGAAACTGTTCAAAGAGCGGATAGATGTATGAATGAGTGACAAACAGAAGTTGTTCAGCATTCGAATGACATTTCAAAAAGACTTACATTGGTTTAAAAGCATGTACCTCATGGAGCAAATTTAAGCCTTGGAAAAAGTAAAAAATACGATACACTTTATCAGTATACAATTTCCATTACATTTGATTTGGGGCTTTATTTGAACTCGTAATATAACAGTACATATCTTTCAAAGGAGAAAAGGTCCTAAAGTGTATTCACACTGACTCCACAGTGTCTTCCAAAATGTGTTCACAGTATGTCCACACAGTGTGATCCACACTTCCACAGTGTGTTCACAACGACTCCCACAGTGTATTCCACAGTGTGTTTACATCGACTCCCACAGTGTCTTTTATAGTGTGTTTTAGTGTGTTTATATCGACTCCCACATTATCTCTCATAGTGTGTTCACAGTGTGTTCCACAGTGTGTTTACATTGACTCCCACATTATCTTTTATAGTGTGTTCACATTGACTCCCACATTATTTTTCATAGTGTGTTTACAGTGTGTTCCACAGTGTGTTCACATTGACTCCCACAGTGTCTTTTATAATGTGTTTTAGTGTGTTTACATCGACTCCCACATTATCTCTCATAGTGTGTTCACAGTGTGTTCCACAGTGTCTTTACATTGACTCCCACATTATCTTTCATAGTGTGTTCCACAGTGTGTTCACATTGACTCCCACATTGTCTTTTATAGCGTGTTCACATCAACTTCCACATTGTTTTCCAAAGTGTGTTCGCAGTGTGCTACACAGTGTGTTCCACAGAGTGTCCCCGCAATATGTTCCACATAGTTTTAACAGTGTATCCAAAAGTGTGTTTACAGTGTAAAGCATGATGTAAAATTATCTTAACACATTTGAGTATTTTCTACAGCTAATTCACATTTTCACATAATGTGTAACACTGTTTTTCTCCAGCGGGTATGCTGAACACATTCTTGATGACGTCGACAAGTAGACTGTAACTGATCAATAGTTTTCATGCGCTTATGCTAATGAACAATTAATTATAATTGACGCGAGGCTTCATTTCAGTTACGGCAAGTGATGATGATTCTTTTTCCATTCAGGTTAGAACTGAACTGTCTAATTATTCTGGTCTGTTAGTGAAATTATATGCACACGGCAGACAAAAGTGTGAAATTTTATCCTTTGTACATGGATAAGGATTAGAAATAGGGTATGCTTAAAAATCTGACAGCGGGAACAGTGCACAAATGGGTGAAAATGTCAGAATTTATGAATTTAACGTTATATAGACAAGTACCAGTGCAAAACTCAATGCTTAGTTCTTAAATTCAGACTAATTTTGAACAGATATTCTGTTTGTCTTGAAATCTCAATGCACCAAAATTTCTGAATGCAGATGCATAAACAGGCAGAAGATGTGGTGGTAGAGGGGGTTGTAGTTATGTGTGTGTGTATATATATATATATATAATGTCCTGGAATAAAGATTTGCAAGACACATTTTCTCATGTGTTGGAAATTGTGTTGCCATGGAAACAGTCTATTTTGGCAAAATAAGGTAAAAATCTTGCAGTTAGAACTACTTCCTCTCTGTTTAAAAAAAATATCATTAAATTTGGCACACACATTAGTATTGAGGTGGAGATACACAAGACACATTTTTGTGTGTGTTTCAGAAATTTTATTGCCATGGTAACAACACATTATATGGCGAAAATTAGGACTAAAACTTACGATTCGAACTGCTTTTCGTTTTCGATAATGTTGTCATCAGACCTGGTTTCCATAATTAACCGGGAAGACTATTATTTTATTAACTATAATTCATAATTCATAAGTCTTCACGAACGTTTCACTCCTGATCAGGGGATAAACTTGTATCCTAAAACAGCTTTATGAAATGATCATTTATGAAATACACCCCACGATAGCTGTTTCGTGCTTCTTCGTTTCAGGCCTTATTATTTCTAACTAAAATGTAATTTTTGCTTATGTTCTGTATTATGCCATGTACGCCTTCTACATTTTTCTATTATGTTGTTGAAATGCAAAATAATATAACCAAACACACTGAATAGTGTCGATACATATGCATTAAAATACTATTCGTTTAATTGCTTGATTATTTTTTCTTGAAATATATATAGAAAACCAAACATCTGTTTGATTTTAAAGGATTAATTTTTGCATAAACCTCTACTAAATCTGCGAATGGTTATATAGAAGAGAAAGACGTTTATATTGGCAATCCCATGAAATACCTCCAACACCTTGAACTGGTTTTTTTTTTCAGCTACACCCTGTTCATATGTGTCATAAATCCTGAATACTAAGGTAACATTAATTTCCCTGGGGACCTATTCGCAAAAAATGGTGGGAAAAATGCAATTTGATTTAATGACCCTTGTGCACAAACGCCATGAAAAGGACTACATCTGAAAAATATTCGCAACATGTGGGATTTGGCGGATAGCTTGTATATAAACTCCTGTACATGTATAACAGATATCATTGCTATTTGTGAATTTCATTCATTGAATTGAGGTCAGATATACTAGTACGTTAATTGGTATTGGGAGAATACAAAGGTTGATTATTATACAATACGTAATCGACCCTCTCGATATTCTGGTCAACGTTGACCACCGATGGCATTTAATTTTCAAGTAATAACAATATCTGCAATTGGTTGCCAATCAATCATCGACACCGATGGTACACTGGCCTCTGAGGAGCAAAGTATATTGTAGCAGCTCAAACATATCTTACTTAACGATATGACAATGGTAACTGACTTGATAGAAATATCCCGTTTATTGCTTATGTCAATTTTGTAAACATTTTGTGGACAGCAATACTTGATGATTAATGATAGGCCTATTACTCTATTAATCATCAATTTGAAGAAATATGAAATATAATATAGTAACATACTTATGCAGGACTTACGTAGAGCAGTTGCATAAATAAAGTGACTACTCTGGTTAAATAAAACATTAGCATCATTATTTTATGTTTACAAGAGTAATTTTCTATTTATTTGGTGATTCATCGATTACTTAATCAATCAATCGATTGATTGATTAATCTATACTAGACATGGCAAATCTAAATTAAAGGAATATATAGGGAGAGAAGTATATATAGAGCAAGAGACAACCCCCCCCCCCAAAAAAAAATAAACAAAAACACATACTTGTTTCTCATATATTTTTCTTGCAGAAAACGCATGAATATAATACGGGGAATTGGAGTCCCCTCAATGTAGAGTAGGAGTAAAGGGGATGGTGCTCCATACGGGGGGATGAACGTCACTTTTTTATCATTGTTTTTGTTTCTCTCTGGTCATTAATTTAATACGTCTTGTTAATATTTTATTTTGTAACAGTTGAAACTCATTAATTTCCTGTATCTTGAAGTTTGATGTATATTTTGTATAATTATACGAGATATGGATTTATTGTATAATTTATAATCAAGTTTCAATTAGTTAACATACATCTATTGAGGCATTGCAAGTTACACGGTATTCAACATGATATTGTTTACTTATCTTTGATTGGGTCTTCACTAAAAAGGACATGCACTACGATACATTAGTAAAGAAAAACTTTAACATCAAACTACATAAAAAATAAATATAAATAGATCATTATTTCAAGTTCAGATTCAGTTCAAAATAAATTTAATTTAAAGCCGAAGTTGCAACCAGGAGATATATTCTTTCACACTTTAAGAGTATCAAGGTCATGTTTGTTTTTTATAAGATGTTTCCTATTTAGCTTGTCCAGTATCAGTACGCGACCATCCCGTGTCAATGATGACTTTACTTTTGTTGACACTTTGACATATTTCAGTAGTTCTTGATTTCTTTTCGTAAGCATGGTAAGGTCCTCTTGGATTGATTTTCTCGTACCGACCAATTTGCGGGGAGCACTGATCACTTCTTGTCGTTTTCTGTATGTGTTGAATTTAGCGATGATTGGACGAGGCGTGTTCGTGTTTTTGTGCTTTGCTTTGGATCCGGTTCGATGACTTCGTTCAGTGTCGTTCTTTGTAAGATCAACTTGATGTTTATTATTTGCTAGTTTGAGTATGATGTCATCCGTGTTTTCATCTGCTGATTCATCATGACCGAAGAACAACTGACAATTCCTTCGCGAATGTTGCTCTTGTTGATCCAGTTTCCATGATAAATCTTGTATTTGGTTTGCCTGTTGCTCCACTCTGTCATTTATATATGTATTTGCCAGCGTTACATCGTATAGCTGGCAAATGTTGTTTATACGGCAATAAGTGGTGAACACTAATTGTTCTCCGGCATGCGTGACGGAATTATTCAATTCCGTTGCGCCGTAGGTGTTTCATTTGAATATGAAAAGAGGGATGCGAGATAAGGGTGCGGTGTTGTGTTGTAGGGGAAGTCATTCCCGACCTTTCGTTTGAGGACGCGCACGCAAATTTAGAACGGTAGCTTATTTTGGAAGAGACTTGTTTGGGCCCGTCGTAAAACTCTGGCCTGCTATGCAAATTGTGTGACATGAGATTCTTTTTTTCGTTTCGCATTTGCGACGGAAACATTCGATATGCGTTTCGTGTGCAAAATTCTGGTTGCTACTATATGGTAACAGCGATATATCCGATTGAGGACGACTTTCCAAAGCCACATTATTTTGACTCCTCCTAGAGCTCGAGAGGCCGCCCGGGGGGCCCACTTCCATTTATTAGTGGATACCAAGAGCGACCACGCGTAAAAGGGGACAGAGTGGGCAAGTACATTAATACGTACAGGCCTATGTAACGTTGTAAGGGTGTCAAAACGATGTTTAAAATGCTGAAAGAGGGATACATATCCAATACTTGTAGGGTTTCACACTTGTTAAGAGATGCACTTTCATAATCTGGAAAATAATTAATTGCTTCCCTTGTTTAGCGGGGTACTGTTCGAAACCCAATGGTCGTGCCTGGTATCCACTCATCAATGGAAGTGGTCCCCCCGGAATTTGAATCTAATCCACATTTCTGTGGAAAGTAAAACATAATGCCTATTACATCGTGTGCTAGAGGCATGTCGTTTGTTTAGAAGGAGTTAAACAAAAGAAACAAAAGAAACCAGCGAGGTCAACACGTCCCTGGTCAAACGTATTGCATGCTGTGTACATACGTGTATCAACGCATGCGAAATGAAATGTTGGGCTGGAGAGGTTGATCTAACCCATGAAATCAATTGCCAGTGATCCACCAATAATCCACATTATCGATTCGATGGACTGTAATGATCCATATCTAAGCCTTCATTCAGTAAGTTTTTCCTCTCTCAATATGTAGTCGATTTAAAAAACAACAACACTTTTTATCCATGTCATAATTTATTTTAGGTCCTGCATTTCGAATATCTCCAGCCATCAGTCGTAATATACATGCATGTATGGTGCGGGTGTCGCGGGAAGGGATTTTGTACACGAAAGGCAGATCTGTAGGGCCTGTAATCCCCCGGTAACACAAAGCTTAGCATTGATTGTAGAACAGTTTTCTACGTTTGATTCTATTGACTATAATGTACAATCAATCTTAAAAATCAAGTGTATGATTAAGCGTTAACTTTTGTGTTAGGGGACCCTAATATTAGCGTCGGTGAGGATTGCGAAAGGTCCCAATTCTAGCCTTCCAAGGATCGTACACTAGCACGTTTTTTTTAAATATGGAGTTCTTTTTAAAGAGTGAATTAAAAAAATATAATTGGTAGGAGACGTTGTTACATCAAAGTTTAAGTTGCGGTGGCCGTAGGTTTTTTTTCAGAGTTTAGTGCTGATTCAGTTTAATCTCTGTTTTTTAAACCCGGGCATAATTAGGGTTAGGGCATAACAGTTTAATTAGTTATGACTTCACATGATTAATGTTAAGAGGTATAAAAACATTATATATGTATGATTCTCAGACAGAATTTGTTAGAAGTTGTTTTCATACTTTGAAAAATGAAAGTGTTGATAATTTTTGTGAGATAAATGCCGTATCTACGTGCTAGTATAGCTCGGCAGGCTATAACCCAAAAATAGTGCACATTTTGTTATTTTGTCAGAGTGACATCTGAATGTGATGGTTGCTATGGGTGATATTATGTGGTAAACGATGTTAGGATGAACGTCTCATTTCATGTTGGTTCTTGTCATCTGCTATCTCAAGGTCAAAGAAACGACCTTGCTTTTCAATTGATTTTTTTTCATGTCACTTAATCTGCTTTCAACATGGGACTCTATCAGTGCTAGAAATCGTTTGTCTTCTAGTATGACTGAGCTGAGTAGAGTTGCCCTATCCTTTTCCATTCTCCTGGTAACAATTGAAGAGCTTTCAGAAGCCATAGTGATCCAACAGAAGAAAAGACTCAATGAATAGGCAATTAAGATTATTGAAGACAGATACAATAAAGATCCAAGGTAATCATGATACGCTCTAGTGATTATCAAATAGCTGAGTCTGAGGTCCTCTTCAGAGTTGTTGTTTGTTGAAAATTAATGGCGACCAGTCATATTTTGACTATTACCGCCAACTCGTTAGGATAACTATTATTTTCTTTTTTTTTCTTCGACGTGTCTTTAAAAATCGTTCGGAAGCTACTGGTTAGAGTCATATAGCTTTTCACCAAGCATATACAGTACGTATCAAAAAAAGTTTACACTTAGAAAATATCCTGTAAAATTATACATAAGTGACATGTTGAAGATTTTTCCACATTTACACATTGGTACAGATCCATTTAAGCAAATGACAATTAAACTGTCGAAAAATATTTCCGCTTGAGTGAGCACCACTTACTTTTGAAAAGTTAGTGAAAAATGATTTGTAAGAGAAATGTTTCACAGAGTAAGTTTGATGTCGCCATTTCCCCTTGACACAGCGTGAAAATGAGCATTTCTGCGCAAACAGATTTCTGTGAACTTTACAAAAATGAACAGTGCTCACTCAAGTGTAACATTCTGTCAAAACGTTTACTTTCATTGGATAGATGAGATCCAAACCCAAGATTGTATGTGAAAAAATCATCCACACATTGCATATTTTTTAATTCCGAGGGCTTTTCCAAAGTGTAAACTTTTTTTTGATACGCATTGTATAGGTGGGACTGAAGTAGAAGACAAGAAGTTTCAGCTTGGATTTTGAAGTAGAAATGATGGGGTTTTACTCACTCTTTCTCTATAGAAAAACCTTCAAAATGCTCCTGGTTGCTTGAGGAGGTAATCCATATATATCACATAGCTACAGTAAGATGAAAAATGTGCAAAGTCAAGAAATATTTCACTCCAAATAGTGTCACAATTCTCAGCTCACCTCAAGAACCCTTCAGCTAAACTGGTGATTTTCACTGGTCAGAGCAGGTTAATTTCTTTGTCATTGAGCATGGAAAGAAAATCTTTATAATTGATTCACCCTAGCCTGGAAGATGCCTTCCTCTTGCATGCTATTGTGAAATTATTATAAGGTTTTTTTTATATATCAATCATCTATTTGGACTTCCCTTGATGATCACTATTTATTTATACAGTATACTCTTTACTTTTTTCAAGTTGTAAAAAGAAATCTGGAAAATAAGACAAACCATATGGTTTCATTAAATGCAGAGAGGTTTGAATAAGTAGAATCGCATTTCTTTAGAAAAAAATACTTTTTGGAACTACAAGTGACAGTTGTGACATATATCATGCATATATACATTTTATATGAAAAATCATAACATTTTACCACCAAATTTACGCAAACAGTTTCCTTCATTCATTTAGTGTTAAAATAGTGTATTTATCAATTTATTTACTAAAATATAACTTCACACAAACCTCAAGTTTTTCAGCTCGTAAAAATTTCCCGTCATGAAAAAATAATATATTGCACCCGATTGTATATATTGACGTTACTTAATTATATTGTCCTGAATAACTACTTATTAAAAGGCTTTTCATTAAAAAAAGGAAGAATTTAGGGGCAATGCTCCCCTTCTGATAAAAAGTTCATTGTTTTATTCAGGCTATCCAGTACAACACGCAAGTGCCTGCTCAACACACAAGTGTCCCTTAAGACACGTTATTTTGTTTATGATATTTTGACAGAAATATTCAGCCAATAGTGGTTTCTAAAACAATGATTGTCTTTAATTTGATAGGATTATCATTATCATCAGCCAAATAAAGTGATTCAAGAAGTCAAAGGCAGAAAGTTTGGCTTCAATTTAGAAATGTCCCGTACGCCACAATGTTCTCGAAAATGATAATTTGCTTTATTTATTCAATGAATGTTTATTTTGCTTTCTTTCATAGATTTGTTTGTTCTTGGGTAAATGAATATAATTTTGATTTTAGTTTCTATGAAAATTATCTGTCCAACTCACAGAATTTAGAGTACAAACTTGAGGTTTCTAAAAAAGCCACCTTTTCTGCGTCCGTACGACACATTACTATTTTAAATCTGTATTATACAGGATGTGAATTCAAGTAATGTTAAGTCTTGGTTTTCCCAACACTCTGGTAGTACTTGATGATCACCTTTAGTTACTGGAACATTTTTTGCTTTTCTTGTAAAAACACTGTCAAATTTTCGCTAAATGTCCCGTACGACACGTATGGAATCACCCTTTATCACATTTTCTTAAGTATTTGTTTGTTTGTTTTATTTTTTTATTTCTGCGTTCACAATACATTATCAAAAATATTTACATTGTTTGTAATATACAAAATAATTCATAATGTATACAATATAAACATAATACATAATTAGAAAAACAAGGGTTGTGGGCATATACTTCACATTTTAATAATACAAAAGGGAACATTAACAAAATTTAAAGAACGCAGGAGACCGCCATCGTGAGCGGTTAAGCTTGTAATTGATGGCGGCCTCATAACAAAGGGTTCGTGACTATGATTGGTACTTACTGAACAAGTGGGTGAAATGCAGGGGCAGGTGCTGAAGATAGTAGTAGAATTTATATTTTTTATTTAATTCATAATGGTAAATAAGGATTAATTTTAAGTATGGGATAAATAAGATCGAAAGATATTTCTCTTAAGAGTTGATTTTAAGGACTATAAAGTGGAACAAGATTTAACATTTTCTGCAAGATTATTCCAAATGTCTGGACCATGATGTCGAATTGATTTAGAGGTAATTAACAGTCTGGGGTTTGTGAGATGAAAGTTTCCAGAAGTAAGAGTTGGGTAGGTATGGACAGAACTATTGAACTTAAACATATCATCATCAAAAGACGAAGGGAGTAGATTATCAATATACTTAAAAATAATGATAGCTACTTGAAGAGTATACAAGTCAGAAACTTTTAGTGTTTTCTGTTTGAAAAATAATGGATCAGAGTGAGCCAAGTAATGAAATCCTGTACAAATGTGAATAACTCTCTTTTGTAATTTGAAAATAGAAGTCAGCTTTGTAGAGCCACAATCAGCCCCAAAAACGTTACAATAAGTAATATACGGGAGTACTACAGAATTATACAATAGGAATAAAGTTTTAAGAGGCAAAATGAATTTTAACTTAGAAATATTTCCAATGCTTCTCGAAATACACATTGTAATATGGTGCAGATGTTCATTCCAAGATAAAGCTTCGTCTATGATAAACCCCTAAAAATCTAGAGTGAGTTTCCGTTCTAATGACTTGCCGTCAATCTGTAGGTGAAATTGAGTGTTAGAAATATTAGGGTGATGTTTGAAATATATGTATGTATATGTATATATTGTCAGTGCAAAGATAATTTCTCAGCTTTGAACCTCTGTGATACTTTTTTTCATGATTTCGAAAACTGTATAAGGAAGTGAGATTTGTATGAGAAAATAAATATTTGTGTCGTCAGCGAATGATACAAAAGATAAAATGGATTATGTATTAATAATGTCATTGACATATAGCAAATGGGTGAATTATTTCTTTTAAAAGAGACATACTCATTCTATCATGCCCATGCGATTTTGAACTGTTAAGAGACCGTGTAATATTGATAATTTCAGTGGGGTTAGAAGGGTTAAAGAATATAGAGTGTGGATTAGGTTCGGGGAGATAGTCGGTAAAACGCACATTAAAGACCACCGCACACCTTACGACCGACCGGTCGCCGCCTGGCTTGCGACTGGGTGAGGGGAGATGTGACGTCACATCTCTTGTCAGCTTGAGCGTCGCATACCGGTCAGAGAGAAGTCGCAAGGAAAATCGGAAGGATTTGACATGTCGAATCCTTATGACTGGATCACAAGCTCATTCCAACCTCCAGCCAATCAGACAGCAGAGTTGCATATAAACAACGCGCATACACAGTAGTAAGCGCAATTTTTCAGATCTGATCGCAAGGTGTGCGGTTACGAGGCTTATGACTGCCTTGCGATTCATCTCCCCTCACTCAGTAGCAAGCCAGTCGCCGACCAGTCGGGTCGTTAGATGTGCGGTGGCCTTAAAGGCTATTAATTTTGCTTGAAGTTCGGGTATAAAGTGATGGTGGATATAGGATCATACAACATTAACACAAATTTTTTCATAGAATATGATTATGGTCTAGGGGTTAAGACTCTCATCTTTCAATCTGAGGGACGAGTATTCGATTCCTAGCCATGGCGTGTTTTCCTTCAGCAGTATTTTTATCTACATAGAGCTGCACTCAACCCAGGTGAGGTAAATTGGTACCCGGCAGGGCCAGCTGGGAGAACAGTTTTCGGAACTGAAGTGGCAGCCATGGGGAAAATTTGAATTTATTATTATTATTATTAATCGGTATAATGTAAATGTCAGTTTTGCTACCGGGTTTGGGCATAATGTCTTTACATATTATCAAACATAAAAATACTATTATGTCATACAAACGATATATATATACACATACACACACACACACATTATCCATCTTTCGTTCTGTCCGTGCTATTGCAGCATGTCTTTCAAACCCTTGCCTGCATGGAGGAACTTGTGAGGAGACAGAAATTGGATTCTCTTGTATCTGCACCAATGGTTACGAGGGTAACAGATGCGAGAATGGTAAGTGACCCTAACCCTAATCCTAGCTGAATCCTAACCCTAACCCTAGACTTTATTTCCTCCAATTCTTTGCCACGATGTGAATCCAATTACTTGCAATATGATCATACACTTCATCGTCTATATGAAATAAAAATAGAAATAATAAATAAATCCCTTTTGAAATAATAGTTGAATCTTCCACGCACACACAACGGTCCTCCCTAAAGCCGATGTTTGATGAATAAAACCATTTTGGCATTGGGATTGTTTTTGTCCCTTTTTAATAATTATCCAGTAGGAGCTTTGTGTTTTGGAATCTAATCTATTCGGTGTTCATTTTCTTTCACTCACTCGGTATTACAAGAATTATGGTTTTGTATAATTTCAATCACACCCACTCAATTATTGAAGGATCAAGCAATCCATGAACCATATCTCAACAGTGCTATTTATAACATACCTTTCAGTTTTTGTGTTTTTTATTAATATCTATAGACACGAATATCCTGTCTGTGAAGCTTCTTGGTGATAATGTATCCGAGGGACCACTCGCTCTGACATCCCGTCCGCGCTCTAACAAGTATGTCTTAATACATCAACAACAATGGAACATGAATCTTTCTCAGCTGGCATGTCAGTACCTAGGTTTTAAAGGTATTTAACACCGGGGGGGGGGGGTACTCAAATTATAACATGATACCTATGTGCCGCGCTAAAGTCGGGGGTCTCCGGAACGGCTCTTGGATGAACGATTGCTAAAAATGCAATGCTTTGGAACTGACCACATCAAAAAGAGAGGGTCTCCTGGACTCATTAGATCGTAGGCTTAATTGGTAGCGGCTATATATATATATATATATATATATATATATATATATATATATATATATATATATATATATATATATATATATATATATGTGTATATACATATCCGACCAGCTGAGTTCAATGGAACAAGAAATTACAAATTTGAGGGTCTCCGGAACGGGAAAAAAAATAAGAATTTCTATGGCTTTCTGAATTGGTGATGCTCTGGAAGGGAAAGTGGGGGTCTCAACCGCGGCACATACGTATCATACATTAATACTGAGTACTCCCCGGGATTTAACACCTTATAGAGGGGCCGCGGAACGGTTTTGTACACGGTTTCAGAAAAAAGTGTGGGGGGGGGGCTGAAGTCCCCCCAGCCCCCGCGGCCCCTGTTATATAATATTATTTGCCGATCAGCGTGGCTATCTGTGTCATTGCCATCCTCGCTATTGTCACAGTCATCTTCATCATCGTCGTCATCATCATAATTATTATCGTCATCATCATCATCATCGTGACATTCCTCATCATTGCACAGTTATAATTGTCTATACGGCATGCTAGTTTGCTCTCAATTCAAGAGCTCCTTTTTACTTAAATATTCATGAGGATTAGAAAAAAGAGGTTCGGTAAATGGAATCAAAGGTAGTGGCCCAGTTTATCAAAAGTATCAGTCTAGCAAATAGGTTTCTATGGCAAGGAAGTGATTGGAGCTTTTTATAAAATATATCAAGATTAATGTACAACTATAACAGTTGAAGAATCTGGTACCTTTTATTGCAAGGGCAAAGGGGAAGGCTGATTAGTTCTTGTAGTACCTGTCTACATGATACAAACGTTCATATTTTTATTCAATGTATGGAAGCATCGTGTTCAGTCACTCGTTCTATATAGGCATGATAGGTATACATATATGTGTATATATTATATGTATATATTTGTTCGACAAAGCTTGTGATTTTCCTTCTTTACATTCCCTCATCTCAAACTAGGAGTATTTGCTACTATAAGCGGTGCGCTGTATGATTTCGTCGACCCCCCTTCTCAGGTTGTATCAGTGGTGTGTCCTGATGACGTCATGAACATAACTGATTGCTGGTACGAGACTAGAGTTGGTGGAATCAACGAAAGCGAGACGATAGCCGTAATATGTTGCCCTGGTGAGTATATCTGCTACGCGACTATTGCTGAACTACTATTACTACCACTACTTTTGCTATTAGTTTTTAACTGTATACATTATCATCAAGACAGCTTAAATCAAGTAATTATTAAATGCTGCTATATTATGATAAGAAATATGGAGAGTAGACGTAAAGTAGTTTTTTATGGTACTGTGGTACTATACTACAAAAGGAGTTAAATTTGTATATTATTTCCTAACAATCATCGCTATTCTGATTTTTTTGCACTGATTGAAAAAAAAACCATGCCTAATTAAAACGATCATTGAGATTTCATTATGTGATGACAGCCCTGTAACCAAAATTTACAGTACATTGCTTGCATATGTTATGTTTTGATCAGGGCAGCATTATATCAACATGCTGTCAGATCTGTCAACTTTCCTTGCTTGTAATTGGCAGAAAAGCAGTGTTACTATGGTACTATCGGTTAAAACAGGACTTTCCGTAAAAAAACGTCCTACAAGTCCATGGAACGCTGTTTCGTTGTCACTCATAAATAATAATAAAAAAAACCCCGAGGCATCATAATATCATATAAAATCAAGCTGACAAATATACATGCCTAACTTAATGCCAGATTTAACAGTTACAAGACATGCTTAGTGTTTGATGCCAAATTTTGTTTATCTTAAACCTTGGTTTATTTTACGGACGAGAACATGGGTTCAGGGAGAGAGTGTGGGAAAATAGGACAATGTGATCTAAAATGAAATGAGATAAGGACGCAATGTATTACCAGTAATTCTATTCACTTCTGTTGTTTATTCTATATTATTTCAAACTATGATTTTGTAACGTGTTTCCTTCCATTTACCACAGTGAACTCGTGTAATGTATCTGGTAGACCTCTCGGCCTTGAAAGTGGTGCGTTGCCGGATTCGGCAATATCTGAGTCGGGTTGCTTTGGAACTAACCTGCACTGCGGTCGTTCTGGTCGGTTAAACGCTCTGTCTACCTGGATTCCATACTATTCCAATGAGTATCAATGGATGCAGGTCCAACTCGAGTCAAGTTATATCATAACGGCTGTAACCGTTCAGGGAAGGCACAACTACAATCATTGGGTCACATCATTTGTCGTTTCTTCTAGTCTGGACACCATTACTTGGACTGATTATCTAAGTGTGTACTCTGGATCAGTCGAGGTAATTAGGAAAAAAAATACGACTTCAGCAGGTTTTGTGTTCTGTATTTAATGGATATGTAATAGAAATATTACTGGCTGTACAACTGTAGAAATATAATCTGATTATAAACCTTCAAGGTTAGCAAAAATAATGTAATATTGCAAACAAACGATGATTGTTCTGTTAACTTAACGATTTGTGTGAAAGAAAATGTCATAATGCCCAAACTTACATTTTTTCGATTTTCTTGGACTCTGTGTATATCTTATTGAATGATTGTTTTATTCAAGGTATTTCCAGGAAATTATGACAAAGATAGCCACGTGACTCATATGTTCATTAGACCAATCGCTGGGCGATCTTTTCGGATTCATCCAAAGACATTCTACGGACATATAGCTATGAGGATGGAACTATTTGGGCTTGGACCTGTAACAGATATCATTGGTAGGTTCAGACTTCAGTATTCAGTTACTGTAACAGTTTTCTTATTTTACAAATATGGCCTTCGGGGAATAGGGCTTCTGGAAATCGGGGGTCAGGGGTCAATGAATCGAAACAGCAGTTCAATCCGTGAATCTGGACAAACGACATTTCAAATTTCTCGTCAGCGCTGAAACGTCGAACGAAACTGCTGTTCTGATTTACCGACCCTCCACAAAGACTTCATCGTGGTGACTTGCATTTTCAATGGATTTGATGTGTTGTAGGATTCATTCTGCGCCGCTTTGCGAAAGTCCCTATTGTTAAACTTTGTCATCCAATTGTAACTAACGTGGTACTCCACAGCCAGTCAGAATCAAGAATTTCAGGGATCCATTTGCATGGCAAATTTGATAAATAGTTACTTTTATGCAATCGGGCTCGATTGAAATCGTATAAAACATACAAATTAGAGAAACAGATGTATGCAGGAAAAAAAAATATTAAGTTATGAGTCGACTACTGAATGTTGACATCTTGGTCGAAAAGAATTTAAGAGGATATCCCCAGGATTAGTGTTGTTGATATTCAAATGCTCACAACTTTCTTATTTTCTCAACAGTTTGTTGATTTTAGGATTTTTTCTCACAAACTTACCTGGTCCAGTGGTTTCATTCCCATTTAGAAATTTGATCTGTCTGTTGGCTTAAAGGCATCAAGTGTGTAAAGCAAATTGGGTCGGTGGTACAAGAGCAATGATAGGGTCAGTTCCAGGGGATATCAATAGACTTCATTTGAATATCTTGAAGGAGTCGATAAGTTGAGTTCCATGACCGAATCCACCTTAAATCCTCTTTTTTTTGGAAGGGGGGAGGGGGGGGGGGTTCACCGTAACATAACGGCTCATTGGCTAGCAAAGTTAGACATGTTAGGAACAGTTATATCCTCAATTGGAATGGATTATTTGCAGGCTCGAATTTATACTGTTCTCTTATTTATTTCAGCGGCACTCAACATCGATGGAAAACATGGTTGCCGTCCTCTGCTAGGCGAGGGGCTCGGCGTAGAAGACGGTCGTATACCAGACAGCAGTTTAACTTCTTCATCGGTCTGGGGACCTGGTCATGAACCGTACAGAGGAAGACTTAACAAACCCGAATTTTCAGGCAGTGTTGGGGCATGGGTCGCCGTACATGCGGATAGCAACAAATGGGTGAAAGTAATCTTGTTTTTTATGTCTCAATGTAATGGAAGCGTATTTAAAGGTCAAGTCTACCTAAGAGAAATGTTGATTTAAATAAACAGAGAAATATCAGACAAAAGATATTAAATGCTGTAAATGTCATCAAAAACGGAATGTGAAATAAGACATTTTAAAGTTTCGCGTATTTTTCACAAAGTTGGTACATGCACCATTTAGTCACAAGCAAATGAGAAAATTGATGATGTCACTCACTCCCTATTTCGTTTGTTATTTATTGTTTGAAATATACAATATTTCAATTTCTACAAATTTGACAATTCGTTCCATCCTGACTAAACCATATACCAGGCGCGTATCAGGATTATGCAGCCCGGGGCCCAAACTAATTTTGGCGCCCCTGTAAACTTTTCGGAACATGGCGCCCCCTTTGGACTTTTTTGAAATATCAACCATTATTAAAGCTTGTGTATAGTTTTGGTAAATCCACCAAAATGCACCTATCACTATTCCAATTCATTGCTAGCTAATATGAATGGATATGCCCTATAACAGTAATGATGTGGGGGATATGAAATGAAAATGTGTTTTACAGGATAAATTTTGCGATTTTACATGGAAATTTAACTTGATCGGGTCACCCGATCAAATTGTCTTTCAATTAAATCCTATTCCAAATCATGGAATGGGCTGAAACTTTCAAGATATGTTCTTTGTCTGTAACTTTTGGATATCTAATCACTAAATTTATAAGATAAGTGCTTGAATGCCCATTTTTTTTAAATTTAAAACAAGCATCGCCGAGAGAGGGCGCTATATATCCAAGATTTGAATATTTGAAATTTTCCCAGAAAAGTGCAGTTGGAAAAATATCTAACGGTGTCTAGGCTTCGGTAAGACTGTCATATTAGATGATATTCGATTATCAATCACATTATTGACCCTTTACCAAAGATATACACAGGCTTTAACAATAGATAATTGAAACCATTAACAAACAATAGAAAATCTTCATAACGATCGAGAATTTCAGCATGGAATTGGGTGGCATGTACCAATTGACAAAAACTATTGGGTGTGTCTTTTTCAAACGAATAATGATAGGTGTAGCTTCTATAACAGAAAGCGAATCATGATCTAATGAACTATAAGCAATGCTTTCATGAAATACATGTTGGTGGCAACACCAACACCATATCGATTTCTCTCCTAGCCAATAATGACATATAAATTGGGAACATGCTGTTCACTTGCCTTAACACTACAATCCAATCTAGGTTCATTCCAAACAAATATTTGAATCTTACTGTTGAAAATCATTGATTTTATTTCATCTATATTCTTTAGTAAACTGACAATATTCAACTCTGCAAACCTTAGTCCCTTGGCTGCAAATTGGCCTTTATTTTCATAACGTATTATCTCGTATCATACAATCGTTGATAGATCGATCCATATTAAGACTGTAACTGTAAACTGTTGAACATGTTGAAGGTTGGTTGCTTCAGCAAGTGAATGGATATGTTTCTTTGTGGTTTTTCCATTTGATGTTGGAAGGACTACAAAGATTCTAACATCTTTGGACCAGGTTGCAGTCACCTTCTTCGAAGACTTTGCTTTTTTAGTATCTCATAGTGAGAAAAAGACGAGTTTTCCGCGATGGCGACTCCCGTATGTTTTAGTTTCATTCGTGCTGTCATGATGGACTGTCTAATACAGTACGTCCTGAGTTTGTCGATGATTGGTCGGTGATACTCTTTCTTTTTGTTGTTCACTGATGTCGGCGATGATATCGCAGCAGCATAGGACTTTGCAGATTTATCTGATGATGACAACGACGACGAACTCCGCAGCGGTGTGTTTTGATCCTGGTTGACTATTATACCTGGTTTACCCGTCCGATGACTGCTATCGATGTCGTCGTGTTGAAGATCAATCTGGAGTTTCTCTTTGGCGATTTCGAGCATGATGTTATATATGTCGAACATAAATTATGCGCCCCTTGGTCGAATAACAATTCGGCGCCCCCTATAACAAACTCCGATTAGCCGCCCCTAGGTCGAACATCAATTCGAAACCCCCTAGGTTGGACATCAATTCGGCACCCCCCTATGTCGAACGTCAATTCGGCGCTCCCGTATGTCGAACATCAATTCGGTGCCCTATTCTTTTTTCTTCGATCCTTCTCTTTTTCTTCCCCCTTTTTCTTTTCTTCCTTTTCTCCTTTTCTTTCATTCCCTGTTTCTTTCTCTTTTGGCGCCCCTTTTCCGCCTACCCAGGGGGCCCAGGCCCCGAAATCACCCCCAAGAATACGCGCATGTAAAATGTCAAATATAATTTCACTGGTTCAGGGAGAAATGAAACTTTATTTCACACGATAATGAGAAGAATATTAGAATATTTCATATAATAATTAAAAAAAGAAATAATGAGGGAGTGATATCATCAGTTCTCTAATTTGCATAGAAACCGGGATGTGCATGCATAGGCGGCGGAAGCGGGGGGGGGGGGGGGGGCACGGTCCCCCCTAAATTTTTAGTAGATAACCTTTTTTTTTTCTTCCTTTTTTTTTGGGGGGGGGGGGGCTTGTCAATTTTTTTACACGTGTCCATTACAAAATTTCAAGTAGACCCCCCTAATTTTTTGGGCTTCCGCCGCCAATGCATGTAACTGTTTTGTGAAATTATTCAAAACGTCCGACTTTGATATTTTCAATGTTATGCTTGTTGGATTTTTTTCTTTTTTTTACTCAACTTTTTGGGGGAAGACTTGTCCTTTAAGGGTCATAGCGTAGGCTTTAGTACACCAAAGTTCGTGTTTGAACTAGAGTCATTCCGACGGGATGCTATGGCAACACCTATAAAAACTATTCATACATACGTTAAAACAATATGTATTTCTTGATATCAAGAAATAAGGATAAATGTTTAAGAGGATAAAAGTTTAAGATAAAAGTTTAAGAGGATAAAAGTTTAAGAAGATAAAAATAAGGATAAAAGTTTAAGAGGCTTGCTAATTTGCTATACGCCCGCGTGAGTCGTTGAAAACGAAGGTGGTGGTTGACGTTTGGGTTTTCGAATTCTGTGGATGAGAATCCCAGCATGAGCCGAAGCCCATTCCCCATGATTTCGTTGAAACCAAAACTTGTAAAAGATTAGAAGTTAAGGGTTGGTAGATATGGATCGCACAGTTATTGTAACTGGTGGAAGTTTTGAAGACACTTGCCCCCAGGGGCAATCAGAGAAGCTTTTTTTTTTTACTAGTTCTAATTATATTTCATCTCCCTCTCTTCGACATTCCAAATTTTCTAAAGGTTGAATTAAACAATGAAACTTTGGTTACTGGCGTAATCAGTCAAGGACGAGCTAACGAAGCTGGTCAAATGGTCACGTCATTACATATCTCATACTCCAGGGACAATACCAATTGGATCTTTGCACTGGAAGACCAATGTGGCGTGAGAAAAGTGAGTATTAGCCCTATGTATAATTATGATAATGATGCATGCAGGAAATTGATTTTGGGGTAATATGATAGGAGTCTACTGGGCGGCGCCAGTTTGGGCCAGTTGGTTGTAATTATATTTTGCATTTATTATCATATTATATTTTGTGTGTTTTACCAATATTGTATGTTTTTATGATTTAAGTCTTATGAATTTGTGCTTTTTGTCATTACCATGTTTAAAATTATATTGTACTTTTTATCTTGAGTGTATGGACCCTGTTACACCCACAAATGTAATAATCGCCCACAAATGTAATAACGCCCACAAATGTAATAACACTTTACCCACAAATGTAATAACGCCCACAAATGTAATAACACTTTACCCACAAATGTAATAATTTCACCCACAAATGTAATAATGCACTTTACCCACAAATGTAATAATTTTTGATCGCCCACAAATGTAATAATGACTTTACCCACAAATGTAATAAATTTGAAGGGATTTTTGGCAAATCCGTTCTGAACTAAAATCGTATAGTAATGCGTTCATTTAGCACAAAAGTGCAAAGTCTCTTTTCCTGACCCGGTCAATTACCAAATTATAATATAAATCCAAAGTCTTTATTCCAGACCCGGTTGTTTCAAAAATAATAATATGAGCCCAAAGTCTTTTCTCCAGACCCGGTTGTTTCAAAAATTATAATATAAATCCAAAGTCTTTTTCCAGAATCGAGCTTAGTCTTTTCTCCAGACGCTAATGGTAAATTGAAAATCATGCATAGTCTTTGCTCCAGACCCGGTAACTAAAAGCTGAAACTTTATAGTAATGTGTTTATATAGCACAAAAGTGCAAAGTCTCTTTTCCTGACCTGGTCAATTAACAAATTATAATATAAATCCAAAGTCTTTATTCCAGACCCGGTTGTTTCAAAAATAATAATATGAGCCCAAAGTCTTTATTCCAGACCCGGTTGTTTCGAAAATAATAATATGAGCCCAAAGTCTTTATTCCAGACCTGGTTGTTTCAAAAATAATAATATGAGCCCAAAGTCTTTATTCCAGACCCGGTTGTTTGAAAAATTATAATATAAATCCAAAGTCTTTTTCCAGACCCTGTTGTTTCAAAAATAATAATATAAGTCCAAAGTCTTTATTCCAGACCCGGTTGTTTCAAAAATAATAATAT
The DNA here is from genome assembly GCF_018143015.1 of Lytechinus variegatus. Taxonomy (NCBI): domain Eukaryota; kingdom Metazoa; phylum Echinodermata; class Echinoidea; order Temnopleuroida; family Toxopneustidae; genus Lytechinus; species Lytechinus variegatus. The sequence goes on from NC_054756.1 coordinate 20,773,735, forward strand.
GAGCCCAAAGTATTTATTCCAGACCCGGATGTTTGAAAAATTATAATATAAATCCAAAGTCTTTTTCCAGACCCTGTTGTTTCAAAAATTATAATATAAATCCAAAGTCTTTATTCCAGACCCGGTTGTTTAGAAAATAATAACATAATTCCAAAGTCTTTATTCCAGACCCTGTTGTTTAAAAAATAATCATATGACCCAAAAGTCTTTATTCCAGACCCGATTGTTTCAAAAATGATAATATAAGTCCAAAGTCTTTTCTCCAGACCCAGTTGTTTAAAAAATTATAATATAAATCCAAAGTCTTTTTCCAGACCCTGTTGTTTCAAAAATTTTAATATAAATCAAAAGTCTTCATTCCAGACCCGGTTGTTAAAAAATCATAATATAAGTCCAAAGTATTTATTCCAGACCCGGTTGTTTAAAAAATAATCATATGAGCCAAAAGTCTTTATTCCAGACCCGATTGTTTCAAAAATAATATAATGAGAATCGAGCTTAGTCTTTTCTCCAGACGCTAATGGTAAATTGAAAATCATGCATAGTCTTTGCTCCAGACCCGGTAACTAAAAGCTGAAACTTTATAGTAATGTGTTTATATAGCACAAAAATGCGAAATCTTTTTTTCCAGACCCATTTATTTCAAAAATTATAATAATTATAAAAAAACAAAGACCCACGATCCTATTTATGTTGAATAACATGGAAATATAGCGTAGTCTTTCTGTCAGACCCAGTTATAAAAGTCATTAAAAACACAACAACAACAACAAAACAAAGACCCTGCAACCATTAAAGGTCAAGTCCTCTTCAGAAAAATGTTGATTTGAATCAATAGAGGAAAATCAGACAAGCACAATGCTGAAAATTTCATCAAAATCGGATGTAAAATAAGAAAGTTATGACATTTCAAAGTTTTGTTTATTTTTAACAAACTAGTTATATGAACGAGCCAGCTACATCCAAATGAGAGAGTTGATGATGTCACTCACTCACTATTTCTTTTGGTTTTCATTGTTTGAATTATACATTATTTCAATTTTTACAAATTTGACGATTAGGACCTCCTTGCCTAAAGCACAAAATGTTAAAATAATAAATTTCCACGTGTTGCAGGGAGGAATGAAACCTCATTTCACATGACAATAACGAGAAAATAAAAATATTTCATATTTCATTTAAGAAAATACAAAAGAAATAGTGAGTGATTGATGTCATCAGTTCTTCATTTGCATACCGACCGAGATGTGCATATAACTGTTTTGTGAAATGAAGCGAAACATTAAAATGCCATAACTTTCTTATTTTACATCCGATTTTGATGAAATTTTCAGTGTTATGCTTGTTGAATTTTTCTCTTTTTATTCACATCAAGTTTTTGTTGGGGTGGACTTGTCCTTTAAAAAAATAATTTCTTGTATATTCCTTCCTTTTTTCTATGAATAAACCTAAATAACAAAACATTAAAATACATATGAAAAAAAAAAACTGAGAAATAAGATATCAGTAAGCAATAGGGGGATTACTTCCCGAAAACGATAAAGTTGTTGATTGACGATCTATGATATATTATATAACAGAAAAACATTCTAACAAGAGGGGATAACCATGGCATTCGATTCCATGTTTTTATTTGGCAATAAGTCATGATTGACTATTTATGCCACCCACTGTATGAGAAGTAGGGTAACAATTTTATTTAGTATTATTTTCATTACTTCTTTTTGTCTCACCTGCATAGCAGAGTGAGACTATAGGCGCTGCTTTTCCGACGGCGACGGTGGCGGCGGCGTCAACATCGAATCTTAACCAAAGGTTAAGTTTTTGAAATGACATCATAACTTAGAAAGTATATGGACCTAGTTCATGAAACTTGGCCATAAGGTTAATCAAGTATTACTTAACATCCTATCAGAGTTTCATGTCACATGACCAAAGTCAAAGGTCATTTAGGGTCAATGAACTTAGACCATGTTGGGGGAATCAACATCAAAATCTTAACCTCAGGTTAAGATTTTGAAATATCATCATAACTTAGAAAATATATAGACCTAGTTCATTAAACTTAGACATAAGATTAATCAAGTATCACCAAACATCCTGCATGAGTTTTACGTCACATGACCAAGGTCAAATGTCATTTAGGGTCAATGAACTTTGGCCGATTTTGGGGTATCTGCTGAATTACAATCAAAACTTAAAAAGGTTTTGGATCTGATTCATGAAACTTGGACATAATAGTAATCAAGTATCACTGAACATCCTGGGCAAGTTTCAGGTCACATGGTCAAGGTCAAAGGTCATTTAGGGTCAATGAACTTTGGCCGAATTGGGGGCATTTGTTGAATTACCATCATAACTTTGAAAGTATGTTGGTCTAGTTCATAAAACTTGGACATAAGAGTAATCAAGTATCACTGAACATCCTGTGTGCATTTTAGGTCACATGACAAAGGTCAATGAACTTTGGCCATAATGGGGGTATCTGTTGAATTACCATCATAACTTTGCAAGTTTATTGATCTGACTTTTGAAACTTGGACATAAGAGTAATAAAGTATCACTAAATATCCTGTGCAAGTTTCAGGTCACATGATCAAGGTCAAAGGTCATGTGAGGTCAATGAATTTTGGCCACATTGGGGGTATTTGTTGAATTACCATCCTATTTCTGTAAGTGTATTGGTCTAGTTCATAAAACGTGGAAATAAGAGTAACCAAGTGTCACTTAACATCTTGTGCGAGTTATAGTAGTTTTCAATGTCAGCACTGCTGCTATTTTGAATCGCGTGATGCAGGTGAGACGGTTAGAAGCATTCCACTTGTTTATTATTATTATTTTTTGTATATTCATTCCTTTTTTTAATGAAAAAAAAAACACAAAACCTTTAAATACATATAAAACAAAAAACTGAGGAATAAGATATCAGCACACAATATGGGGATTACTTCCCGTAAACGATAAGGTTGTTGATCGACGATCTATGAGATATTATATAAAACAAAATCATTCTAGCAAGAGGGGATAAAGTTTTAACAAGTTCTTCGGTATTTTAAATTTTCAGTGTACCAAGCACTATTTGTAATATATTCAGCATATATATTATTATTATTATTATTATATTTTATTTATTTCACTTCCATCAAACAAAAACAAGTTGTATACCAACTTACGGTATGCCTAATCACAGGGTTTTATAGTTTGGGAGATGCTGGTGTCTAAGTTTTTAGATTAATCTTTTGCTTAATTTGTATTTTAAGAGAACTGGATGTGGGGTAAAGACAACTCTCTAAACCCAAGCATTTAACTGGGTTCAATTTTAAAGATTGGTCTTAGCTTTGATTTTTTTTTCACTATTTATTTATCTTATAAATAGCTGGATCTAGACGAAGGTCTAAGCATAATAATAATGTTATTCAACAGGAATAAGAATATGACAAAGTATTATGTTTTTAAGATTGTTTGAATTAATTTCTAAATGACTGGGTCTGGAATAGAGACAACGCTCTAAACATGTGCTTTTGTACTTGGTCTTAATTTGGAGGATTTTTGGTTCTTAGATTCGTTGTTGGGGGTTGGGTTTTATTGTTTTTTTATTCTTGAAATAATTGTGTCTGGAGAAAAGTCTACAATCGATCTCCATGTTATTCCACAGTAGTTAGATTATTGGGTATTTGTTTTAGACAATTTTATTTTTAAATAATAACCAAGTCTGGAAAATGGACGTTTTCTTTGCAAATGCATAAATATAATGTTTTGTTGGGGTCTTAGTATTATTATACAAAAGAATCTGGGTGTGGGGTACAGACATATTTTTTACTGGGTGTAACTTTTGAAAACTGGTTTTAGATTTGATTTTCTTTTTTAATTCATTTCTTAGATAACCTGGTCTGGAGGATGTTATTCCAAGAGAATATGATAGGGTCTTATGTTAGATTTTTTTCGTAATTTTTGTAATAATTAGGTCTGGAATAAAGAAAACATTCTAAACCTCTTTTTAAAAACATGTTCTTAGGTTCAAGGATTGCTTGGTATTAGATTTGGAGTTATTTATATTTTTACTCTTAGCCTTATTTTGAAAAACAAATGACTGGGTCTGGCTGAAAGACTACGCTATATGTCCATGTTATCCAGCATTAATAAGATTATGGGGTCTTTATACGGTTTTTGTTGTTGTTCTATTGTTATTTACAATTTTTGAATAATAATAATAATAATAGCGGTATTTATAAAGCGCCTTTTGCCTGAGGATACAAAGCGCTGCTATTATTACCCCGGCTTTAGCTCGAGCTGCCATCACCGGCGCTCAGTGCATGCAAGGAATTAATCCTGCCGGGTACCCATTCACCTCACCTGGGTCGAGTGCAGCACATTGCGGATAAATTTCTTGCTGAAGGAAAACAGGGTTTGGAGAAAAGGCTAAGCTCGATTTTCTTTTTTTCCACTGGAATATCATTATGGTATCTTAGTTTGGACTTATATTATAATTTTTTAAATAACTGGGTCTGGAAAAAAGACTTTGGACTTACATTATAATTTTTGAAACTACTGCGTCTGGAAAAAGACTGGACTTTTGTGCTATATGAAGGCATTACTATAGGGTTTTAGTTTTTAGTTTTAAATAACCGGGTCTGGAGAAAAGACTATGCTTGATTCTCAATTTACTCATAGCGCGTATATTCACAATACGTTCAGTATAATTTAAAACAACAACAAAGACTTTGATTCCACCAGTTTTAATTAACTGGGTCTGGAGACTAGGCTAGGTTCGATTCTCATTTTTATTCCACCGGAATATCATTATCGTATCTTAGTTTGGACTTATATCATAATATTTGAAACAATCGGGTCTTTGGACATATATTATTATCTTTTGAACAACGGGTCTGGAATAAAGACTTTGGATTTATATTATGATTTTTGAAACAACAGGGTCTGGAAAAAGACTTTGGATTTATATTATAATTTTTTAAACAACCGGGTCTGGAGAAACGACTTTGGACTTATATTATCATTTTTGAAACAATCGGGTCTGGAATAAAGACTTTAGGCTCATATGATTATTTCTTAAACAACCGGGTCTGGAATAAAGACTTTGTACTTATATTATCATTTTTGAAACAATCGGGTCTGGAATAAAGACTTTGGACTTATATTATTATTTTTTAAACAACCGGGTCTGGAATAAAGACTTTGGATTTATATTATAATTTTTGAAACAACAGGGTCTGGAAAAAGACTTTGGATTTATATTATAATTTTTTAAACAACCGGGTCTGGAGAAACGACTTTGGACTTATATTATCATTTTTGAAACAACCGGGTCTGGAATAAAGACTTTAGGCTCATATGATTATTTCTTAAACAATCGGGTCTGGAATAAAGACTTTGGACTTATTTTATTATTTTTTAAACAACCGGGTCTGGAATAAAGACTTTGGATTTATATTATAATTTTTGAAACAACAGGGTCTGGAAAAAGACTTTGGATTTACATTATAAAAAACAACCGGGTCTGGAGAAACGACTTTGGACTTCTATTATCATTTTTTAAACAATCGGGTCTGGAATAAAGACTTTAGGCTCATATGATTATTTCTTAAACAACCGGGTCTGGAATAAAGACTTTGGGCTCATATTATTATTTTTGAAACAACCGGGTCTGGAATAAAGACTTTGGATTTATAGTATAATTTGTTAATTAACCGGGTCAGGAAAAGAGACTTTGCACTTTTGTGCTATATGAACGCATTACTATACGATTTTAGTTCAGAACGGATTTGCCAAAAATCCCTTCAAATTTATTACATTTGTGGGTAAAGTCATTATTACATTTGTGGGCGATCAAAAATTATTACATTTGTGGGTAAAGTGCATTATTACATTTGTGGGTGAAATTATTACATTTGTGGGTAAAGTGTTATTACATTTGTGGGCGTTATTACATTTGTGGGTAAAGTGTTATTACATTTGTGGGCGTTATTACATTTGTGGGCGTTATTACATTTGTGGGTGCAACGACCCCTACGAAAAGCAGCATTGGCTGATAGGGTGCCCCATCCCACGAGTGGTAAATGAAAATTAAAAAATATCGAATGTTAAATACAAATATAAAATGAAATAAACATGAAAGAGATATCGATATTGAAAAAGAATTACGGAGATGATGCTAACCATAAAATAAAGAATTGTACGATTATCATTATGATAATTTAATAAGATATTGTTTCATCTTGTTTTTTTTCTTCCTGAGACATATGCAGGAAACTTCGATGCAAACTCGCATGTGACGATATTGTTCCCTCATCCTGTAACTGCTCGATTTGTCAGATTTCATCCTGTAACGTTCCAAAATCATGCGTCAATGAGATTTGAAGTACTCGGTATTAACAACTAATCTAGTTTATAACTAGTTTATAACCATATATTTTTTATAACCATAACTATTATTTTTAAATCGCCAATACCTATTTGGACACTTTTCAGATGTTTTTCACGCTCTCCCTGAAATGCATACCCACTCACACGCACACTTATTGAAACATCAAATGCATAGAAACAATACACACACATATGTCAGTGGGGACTCGGTTTGTCAGTTAATGTGGGGATGTGTGTGCGTGGTGCCATGCACTCGATATCCTGAATTTAATCCACAAAACCGAGCTAATTTTTGGACATAGTAAAAACAAACGTAAACATACGCGTTAATTACTTCCCGAAATCTGACCCCATATATATATATATATATATATATATATATATATATATACATACGTATTTAAAGTAGCGGTCACACCGCCAGAACTTTGCAGGAGTGGTCCTTGAACGGTCGGGAGAAGGGGTCGAATTTCGACAACGCTCGTCACCGCGCGCAAAATGAACAAAAAAATCGAAAACACAGGCGTTGCCTTATCGGTGCACCGCTGAAGCCGGCGTTGCTTAAGCGTTGGTTTCAAACTAGCGATCGTTGTTTAGCGGTGACACCTCCATACCAACGGCAAACCAAAGTTCATCACCGCAAAGAATCGTTGCATTCAACGCCCGACACCGTTCCATCAATCCCGTGTACGCTCGTAAAACGGATACAACCGCTATACCAAAGTTTGTGCAACATTTACTCACCGCAGCGGTAGTCCAGCTTTCAAGATTTCTGCGTTGGCCTAGCGGACCCAATCGTTCATGAACTTGCGTCTAGCGGTGCCAAACTTTGACTGGGCGTTGTTGGAGCGGGGGTTAACTTTGCAGAAGTGGAAAATTGACCGCTCCTCTTTTGCGTCACCCGGGCATGTGGTTCCGAAATTAAGGAACATTATGCGAGTGCATGTCAGACCAAAATTTGCTTTAAAAAATGTGATTTTGTGTACAAAGTCAAGGCAAATTGCGTTTTCAACCAAAAATTATAAATGTATGATTATTGTTAGCTTTGCAGGTCTAAATATATATAATTCATGCTTTTCATGACCTCAGAAAAGTCCCCAACAAATTTCATTGAATAAATATAAAAAACCAAATGAAAAAAATACATAATTGCAAAAAAAAACAATACATAAGAAAATGATTTGATATCGCAATTTTGTTTATGTACACTTGCTAAGAACACCACAATAAGTCTTCATACAAAAAAAAAATAGAACATTTGGAGCTTTATTTAGGGAGTTGGAGAAAAAGTGTGATTTTGCATACTAAAACACTTAAATAAGCATAATCACTTAATAGTAATTCGAAGAAAATGAATTAGTATACAATTATGTAGATTATGTCCCAGACAAGCCGCGTGCCAATTTTCGGCGCAGTCGACGGCCGAGATCTCAAGGCCCACCCCCCTGGCCATACGAACTCCCAAAATACCCCAGCCTAGATTGGGTTAACGGTGGCCAGCTTCTGTCAAACGATGGTGAACGGTATCGGTGGTGAACTCAGCTGGAGCGGTCTTGGAGCGGTGAAAAAATAAATTCATCACCGCTCCAGCTGAGTTCCATTACTTAAAACATGCATATATGGATATACCATATGAAAATGTTTGAATGTGATAAAGTTATTGACACCGACATGGTTCTGGAAAGGAGAAACCCTTACCTGTCGGATGTCCCCGGTGAAAACACAATTTTTTAACACCTCGGCAAAACCCATCCTCACACGCCTTCAGCCACCCACCCACGCACATGCTCCCCTACACAGCACACTTATATTGTTCATAATGTAGTGAGACTGACTGAGAAATCATATCTTTAATATCATTTGCGTAGTAGTATTCATGTATAGTCTATGACTGAATAAGCCCGTTTTAACGGCCATTCTTACAGACTTCAATCTCATTACATTTGAAAAACAAATATATGCGTTGAGGACACGTTTGATGGTAGCCATTTCCTCAGAATTACAACAGCATATTACCTTGCATTAAAGATAAATAAAATAAGCAAAATCATTAATAATTTGTTATAACTGCTTCAAATGTTCATGTTGTGCACATTCACCAAGAACATTATCATGATTTATTCTAAGGAATTCAAGATAGGTATTTTATATATATACAAGGCTAATTACATTCATTTGTATAATTTTACACAATATTCCTCTTTTCATCCAATACAGGATTCAGCAAAAAAAAGAATTGTGAATTATTCAACACATAGTATTGCATTAATATTCAGTTGACTACATAAACACCAATGTGATAGAGTGTATCAAAGCATTGCATGTGTACAATTATGATATTAATAGTATTTTTCTTAGTCATCAAGGAGGCCAACATTGACATGATCATAATGATCACATGTCTCCTCACGAAGGATCAGGGATACCAATGGCTTTGACCTACTGGGCCTATGAAGAAGCCAGCATGTAAGGCTGAGATGTATGAATGGTTTTAAAGAATGACCTATAAGTTTGGTACTTGTCAGCAATCACCTGATTTTAGGCTCTGACAATTTATTATTACTATGATTAAAAAAAGGTACCAAAGTATGTAGCATGCCTATTGAAGTTACATTACATCACTGAGCTCTTAATCCTCTATACCTGCAAATTTACAAAATTTTGAGATGCAGAGTTTTAATTTTAGAGATATGACACATCGAGAAGCAACCCATTTTTGGCATAGAAATAGTTCTTTCCAGGAGTTAGAAGACAATTTTAAGTTGTCAAATCCATTCCTTGGATCAAAGTAATGCAATGTTTATCAAGTGTAATACAGGAATAATGTATATACATGTACAGAAGTTTTAGTGTAATTGGTAATTGTACCAGTTGACTATGAAGATTTGAACAGTGCTTTGTGTAAATCTTAAGAACTGTGTGATTTAGAACTCAATGAGATGTAAAAATGTAAATATTTCCTTAGTCTTGATGTAAATGATCTATCTTTATTTGTGAAACTATTTTTTTTCCATTTCAAAAGTCCTAGAATGTGAATGGAATGTACATAAAGTTACAGAAAGATTGTACAACCATGGGCAGCAGAAGATCCAGGGAGGGGGGGAGCACATTTGGCCCGTGTCCCCCCCCCCTTTGAGAGCCATAATCAATATTTTTAATGCAAATATGCCACTTTTTAATATGCAAGTGGTCCCCTCCTTGAAAGTTACAGCATATTTTTTCATATTAATATGTTGTTCATTTTTTTTTGCTTGTCCAATTTTAAATTTTCCTTGGGAGAATGTGCCCCCCCTTTTGAAAAACCCTGGATCCACCCCTGATCATGGAGATATGAACACAGAAGAATATTCATGGTGTGACCAATAAAACTTTCATTTATTTGTTGCATCCAGATTGCAGTAAATTGATAGTGTTTTTTGTACAGTCAGTCATTCCAGTACTTGAAAAATTGAGATGTAAAAAAACCTTATGTTAAGATTTTATATGAAATTATGTTCTAGAAGAAGCAACGCAGTTATTATGCTTTATGTAATTAAAAAGACAATGATGATAGTAGAATTCTTTCTTTCAAACCAATTGGTCATATATCCTGAAGATTGTATTTCACAATTTCGGAATATGAACCCAATTGTACTGACTGATTATGGAAATTAAGAGTGCCAAAGAGACTCATATTTATAAAGCATACCATTTTCTAACGTTACAATATAAATACTTAACATATCAAAATACCTTTAATACAACACAATGCTTCGTCATACATGTACCCCTATTCAAATACATAAACAATATACTAAAAATATATTATATATCTTCCTTAATTTACTTACATTAGATGTCATCGCTTAACATTTAATACATTTACGGTAATCATTCATGATATACCAGTATTCACCAATCATATACAATAAACACTCTCTTTCAAATTTATTTTCAAACTGTTTGGTATAAAAAAAAATCTTCAATTAATGGTTAATTCGGACGTTTCCTCAGAAAAGGAATCTATATATCTGTTTACAAATTCAAGTTTGATTTTATGTGCTTGAAGCTTTATGATTGAGCCCTCTCCAGGGATAAAGGATGATTAGGTACCAAAGAAATTAAAGAAATATACCCAATGAGTGCACAGTATAACTTTACTAATTGATAACTGATCATACTAATTGTCACATATAAGTATTAAAAAAATGCTATACACAAATAATAATTCTTCTTACAGTCTAGAGCACAGTATAACAGGTTTATAACTAAAATAACTTTTACTTAGGTTGTATGGCTCGTAAATCAGAGTTTTCTTGGCTAAAGATATGGTTACGTAAATGTAAATAATAATGAAATGCTGTGTTAGTGTCTTTTCTTGAGATACAAATCTGGATATAATTATGTATTTGGTATGTGTTATGTTATTGTTTCCACTGTTGTTTACACTTTTTACTTCTGTTTACTTCTGAAGGTTCACTTATCCAAAAGTATATTAATCCCCCCCAAAATAAGGTTAATCATTCTGAAGGCTTGTTTATGTGACAAGAAAATAAGATTCATTCATCAAAGGTTTGATAGCCTGAAACAAAGCAAGGACAGTATAATTCTTTATTTTACCTTTTACTAAAATTTTAACATATTAATATTTTTTACCTTTGGAATAATGCATGTAATTATCGTTCTTCGCCAATGATTCCTCGGTATAACACGCATTCAGAATAACAAATCCTATTTTCTTGGAATAACGAACCTTTGGAATATCAGTAATAATAACATACCTTCTAATAGAAAAAGAAAAAAAAAATTATTCAATCTATAAAGATAATAACAGAAAGACAGTCAGAGTACATGGCCAACAAATGGTGTACACTTACAAAGGAGGTTTGAACCACCACAAGCATAACATAACATGAATACATGTACATATACTAATTTGGCTAGAAACAAAATTTGCATTGGTACGGGATATCACATTTCCGAAGCAATTTTACTTGTAGGTCTAAGATATGTACTTTTACAAATCCCGAATCAGGTACCTGGGCAATAAAAAATCGGGTCCCCAAAAGTTGCTAGACATAAATTTTGCCATAATAACTATGACTAGACTTGCTTAATATTCCACAAATCTTAGAGTTTTAAAATAACCAGGGTTACCATTAAAAAAAAGCAAAGTAAGAAAATCATCCAACATGGGCAGTTTTAAAGATCTACAAAAAGATGTGGTACAGATGAAAATAATCATTATGAGCTATTGATTTAGGAAGATCATCCTCAAATGCCCTCATATTTAAAAAGATAACAAATGGATGAAACTGTTGGAATAATATTGTGTGTATACTCCAACACATATACATGCATATCTATGTGATATACATGCATATCTATGTGCAATACATGTCAAGATGTGGCTCCTTCGAATAATTAAATAAAGTGTTCATCATTTCAGTGATACTTTTACTTTTCCACAATGGTTCGTACTTGCATTATATACAATCTTTTACAATTACTTAAAGAGTTTCTTCATTTCGTCAACAAAACTAAATTTCTTCTTAACAGAAATGTTTTTTCTACAGCAAAGTTACGTTGCGAAATGAGATATTCATACTTTTCTTTGAATGGAAACATTCTTGAATATAGACCAAAAGCTTCAGTCTCTGTTCCACTGAAATACGCTGGCTACACTACCTAGTAGTCAAATGTCAGAAATTATTAAATAAATCCCCACAAAAGACGGTTTTCTGTGACTACCCTGAGTAATACTCCACAATGCTAATGCTCATGTGAAAGATTAATTGTTTGGAAAATAGTTTTTGAGTAGTCTGGAAAAGAGAATGAGGCAAGTCCAGTATGAATCACCCCTACCCCTTCCCCATACAAAAAAAACTAATGCAGCCACATGACAGCAGACAGTTAATTCTTATTCATCTTCCCCCCCCCCCTTCAACTCCTCAATGCAAAATAAATAATGCAGCCCCACGACATCAGACAGTTCTTTCTTGTTTACCCGTTCCTCTCCCTAAACTCCTCAATAAAAATCTATTAAAGACATTTAGACAAGACAATGAGGCAATCCAGTTAGAAATCACCCCTACCCTTTCCCCATACAAAAAAAAACTAATGCAGCCACATGACAGCAGACAGTGTTTTCTTATACGTACCCCTCAACTCCTCAATAACAAGGTCTCAAAGACATTTACTTGATCCTTATTCCTAAACACATAAGCCCATATTCTAAAGTCGGGTTTAACTTAAACTCGGGTTTAAAGATGTGGTTTAAGTATGGGAAGCCAAAAGTATCAATATTCTTATTAAGTTGTATGTTTCTTATGTTTAATGTGCTCTTTCCTGATGCATCAATGGTAAAGACAATCATCTATTTATAGTTCCTACACAATTATGAATGATTTAAGAGCTGAATAAGCTGAAATATGATATCTCTACTGTTAATGATTATGTAACAATTGGCTGTCCATATATAAACCACAACTTTAAACCTGAGATTAAGTTGAACCCGACTTCAGAATACGGGCCATAGCATTCTGAACAGTTGGGTCAAATTTAAACGGACCACACATAACAGAGAGCATTATATACACAAACACATTGTGCTACAAAATAAACTTTAGGCAAAGGAAATCATAAACTTTCAGTGACTGTTAATGGCTTCTTGGTGACTGGATGAATATCCCTCGGTTGTGATGAGTTTCTAATTTCTTCTGTAGATTCAAAATGGAATACATCACGAAAAAGCTCTTTAAACCATGAGGATTAAATGTATAACCCATGTGTATATATATAGATAATTGAAAAGGTCTGTTTTTGTATAATACTAGCCAAATGCTCCAAATAGCATATACACAAATCAAGAATTCTATAAAGGAATTAAACATGTTATGAAATGAACCAGTTCATACATGTAAACAAAGGTATTTTTGTTCTCCCTTGTTTCTAATTTTTCTTTAAAAAGTCTTATACCAACCATGAATGGTCAAATCAGGGTTTCTCCATCCCAAGATCACTTAAAGGGAAAACTGCCACAAATTTAAAGTTGAATGTTCAGAATTAATACAGGTATGGATTATGGGCTCTTTCAGTCCTTTCCCCAACCAATTCTATCTGAAATCTGCGAACTTAACATAATCTAATCAAGGGGGGGGGGGGTGAGATGATAAAGTACCCCTGTCAACAATAAAGCCATGGGGCTACCTTTGGCTTAATAAAATTCATCAACATTTAGGAGTTAAAGTAGTAAGTCAGGGGTTCTTTAAATTTGTCTAATTGGCTGAAAGAGCAACATATCACATGACAAAATTGATAAAATGTTAAGATTACAATGTTAGTAACAGCAGATAAAGAAAGAAGTTTAAACGTTGTTAGAAAGATAGCATTGTACGGTGTACATGTATGTTAGTGCATCACTTCAAATGTGAAGGATTTTTTTTAAGAAAAGAAAAGGAAACAATGGTGCATCAAACCCTAATATTGGAAGATATTTTTTAATGAATTTGGTTTAATACAAGCAATAGCGGTGACTGAAAATATGAAGAAAATGAAATACCAAGGATATGGTTAGCAGAAATAAAGAAAAAATTATCCGAATAACACACCCCTATATACTTTGATCATAAAGAAAATGCCTTACATTTAAGAAATCGAAATTAACCCTATCCAGGCAGGGGGGGGGGTGGCTTGGAGGCCCCCCTCAACGATTCGCGCAATATTTTCGCAGCGCAATTTTTTTACTGTGCCGCTCGCTTACATTTTACTTTCAAGACTTGCGCAACTTTTGAGACCAGTTTTGTGTCACCTGGGTACACGGTTCCAAAATTATGCAACATTGTGTAAGTGCAGACCAAAAATTGCTCAAAAATATTTTGTGTACAAAGTTAATGTAAATTGTGTTTTCAAACAAAAATCATATATGTATGATTATTTTTTGGTTTTGGTCTAAATGTATTTTTTTTATGTTGTTTATCTCATAAGATTCCCCAACAAATTTAGAATAAATTAGCATAATCGCTTAATAGCAATTTGCATGAAATAAATTCTGATTCAGTTTTATAGATTATGTCCAAGACAACCTGCGTGCCAATTTTCGGTGCGCGATCGCGCGGCCAATGGCCGAGATCGGCCCCCCCCCGGCCATATGAACTCCCAAAATACCCCGGCCTAGATAGGGTTAAGGGAGAGTGTTTCAAAATGCACTTTGTAAAGTTATGTATGAATTTCTGCAGAAGGTTATGGCTAGCCATATTAGTGCAAAATGTATTTGTTTGCCATAATTTGAAATAAAACTATGAGATTAAAAAAGAAGCAAGCTTGGGTTCGCATTTTGGCAGCCCATATTCAAATTAAAGTCATGCATAATGTTACAAATAGCTCAATGAAACATCCCTACATTTATCAATGAAAACCCCCATGAATAACAAAAGAACTCACTAAAAATTAGAATTCAAATATAGATTTAAGGTTACAATTTATAATTTGGGTATACCATGCTATCATTGTATCCAATGTTTACAAGATGTGTTAATATAACAAATCCATGTTTTCATTTACAATGTATTCATTAACAAAACTAAACAAAGTTGTTTATACATGTATGACTTGGTGATTATACATGTAAAATAAGAATTGTGGGCATGTGCCATCACATCGGGTTATCGTGTCGGGTTAGACACTCATGAAACCTGACCATTCGAGGAAAGTGCCTCTAAATTTTCAAAAGGTCTGGTCCAATTTACCCGATGGTTTGTGAATACTATAGCAAAATTCTCGAATGGTCGGGTCAACTGGACGTTTTGGGCATTTAGAGGGCCCTTTTCTTGAATGGTCGGGTATACGCAATTGCCAGACCCAACGTGATGGCACAAGCTGAAGTGTGACTATCTGATGCATCCATCTGCTTTGATGTGGTATCTCTGCATCATCTCTGTGTACGGGTATGGGTCTAATATCTCATCATATTAGCAACTAGGCGTATGATTTCCAATGGATTCTGTACTTGATTCATCCATTTTAATTGCCCTTCGGTCTGCAAAAAATGTGTCAATATGGTAAGTCTACAATTCAAACGCTGAAGCAAAACTAGTAACAGGTGTTTGTGCATTGTGACTACGTAGGTTTGCCTAATAATTATATGGAAAGCAAGTGACACCAAAATTTATTGTGTGTGTACGTGAAAGCCTGATCAGAAAACTAACAAGAGATGACATACATCTACAACCCTCCTTATATCTTTGATTTTAATCAATCCATTTGTGCATGCATGTCACTTACAGCAAATTATGAAGTTGATGGCTAGCCATAGATACATTGTATCATTGTCATGCCTAGTAGAAAATTTTTTTAATTCGTTTTGCATGTCAGAATTTTTTTACAGGAATGTACTCTGAAAATTGTGATGACCTTTGACTGTTAAAATTGGGGCTATCCAGAAGATTTTTTCCTTCCTGATTATTTGCCAGATACATGTACGCCACTAGGTACAAATAGTTAAGATTGTATTAAAAGTGTAGTATTTCATATTTATGAACTTGGTGGCTGCCAAAGAAGAAGATAAAGAGACACAGAGAGCATCACCACTGAGAAATCCCCAGAGCAAGCACACAAACTCCCTTAGGGGGTGTTGCAAGAAAATATTTGCAATCAATCGCAAATATTCTGTTACAATTTTACAATTGATTGATCACTTTTAACTATATCAAATCAGATTACACTCCTTGTTTCATGGAGCAGATACATGTACAGTGTAAGCAATAAATCGCAAATTTACAATTAATTGCATGGCATATGCTTGATTTCGGGGAAAAAATAGACTTGCAATTGATCGCAAGTTTCTTGCAATACCCCATTAGTCTCGTATCCGGCTATTGTACATCACAGCACAATTATTAAAAAAACCCAGATTATTCTGACAAGGGTCACAGAGTTTCTGAGCTGCCAATTTGAAGTTTACAGTGATTTAGCTATGATACATCATGGATAGATTATCAGGTTTTATATAAAGACAAAGTACAGTGTAGAGTAAATTTACACCGATTAGTTGGAAGTGTAGCTATCGTGTCAAAAAATCTATGGGGAGAGTATTTAATGTGTACTATATGTGCACTAGCCAATGTGCGAAAGCAGTGAATAAACTATAAAGGAATAGGTCTCAACTAACCCTCTTCAGTGTATATTGATTATAGGGTGTATTACATGCTCATGATAATTACATATACATGACATTTGGAAGAGGTAGCAATTTGAAGTTTTTCTCTTAAATCATCATACTTGATTAATCACTTAATGGAGATGCAAGATAGCTTCATTGCAGGAGAGTTTTACCTCTTGCTT
Organism: Lytechinus variegatus; assembly: GCF_018143015.1. Lineage (NCBI taxonomy): Eukaryota > Metazoa > Echinodermata > Echinoidea > Temnopleuroida > Toxopneustidae > Lytechinus > Lytechinus variegatus. Next base: position 20,790,436 of record NC_054756.1, read on the forward strand.
TTTTAGCATCTTGTGGTAGTCTACAGTTTGCTTGCTTTAATATCATTCTCAACTGAAGAGGGGAAATGTTCACATTTCACACAAAGTTGAGAAGGAATATCAGCTTCAATGTCAAAGAGAGCCCAAAGAAACTAATAATTCAATGAGGTTAGGAGTGTAAGGGTGAAATAGTAAATACTTGCATACATTTTACTTGTCCATGTATTTAGACAGGAAACTTATTTTGCACAACAAAAAATCAAAGCAAAGGAAAGGAAGAAATAAAAAAAAAGAATATTGTAAACACTCAAAGCAAAAAATTAAAGAAGTTTTGAAACAAAACAAAAAATGGATGGTTAATTTCCCAGAGAATCCATAAGCGAAAGTTACAGGTGCATTTTGCTGCTTCAGTGATGCCAATTTGCCACAGAAATAAAAAAAGAGCGATTCAACTTACACGCTGAAATAGATGATTAGCGCTACTACGACTATGAGTACCAGTACACAGATCAATAACAGGAATTTCTTCCGTCTTGCTTTTGACTGAGGGGTAAGGGTGTGAATAGCATTGAAAACCACATGTTAATCATACATAATAATTCCTTGAATAGGAATTAAAATATCAAATATCTTTCTATAGTTAATAAACAATTCATTGAATAGGAATTAAAATATCAAATATCTTTCTATAGTTAATACATAAATCAATGATTGCCATTAATTGTAATATTTCAATAATGCATATAAAAAATGATACACAATAAAATCAGTCCAGGTTGAAGAAATCATCTCACTTGAACTCATTTTGCGACAAAGTCAATCATTATATTGCCATTTTGGTGACATAACCTCATATCTTGAAATGGCATGAAGAAAACCTTTGTGGTACTAAAGACTAAATAATCTATCAAGTAAATAGTAATGTCTGGTTGTCCAGACATTACCCTCTCGTGGTTTTATGAGATACAAGCTTTTGTCATCCAATGGCAATATCCAATGGAGATTTTAGGGGCTCATAACACAGAGGTTTGCAATCAAACGCTAAAGCGAAAATACTAGTAGGCCAATCAAGCTCCTTGTTAAATGCACATTGTGTCCATAACACTGATCATAGACCAATCAGAAAGGTTCTTTCATATTTGCAATCTATCGCAAACCTTTATGATATGGGCCCCCGAATATTTTTTCTTCGTTTCATTTGTAGGAAAAGATCATTTCATAAAAATATAATCATCGACAAACATATACAAGACTGGACGTAAGGAATACAATAATATCAATGTACATATACAATTATGACCACGCTGGACAATCATGAAGCGCAAATCCGAAGAGCTTGTCCATGTTACTATTATTAACTGTCCTTCCATTGCGAATAAAACTTCCAATGAGGCCTTCTGCGAGTCAGTCAATGCAATAGTGACACAACAAATATATATTCCATGATTAAATCATTTCCCACGACATTGAGCATTTGAAACTGGACAGACGGCTTCTATCGCAAGGAGAGATAAAGGATTAAAGCAATGACTCCAGCCAGGATTATACAGCAGATGAGGAGGAGGAACTTCTTTCTTCTCGCCTTTTTCTAAAATCGGACATCAGAGGTAAGAACACAGGAGAAAACATTGAAAGACGAGGATAATACATACATGTATTGGTATTCGATGGGTATGTAACCTACGACCAAATCATGCACGTAAAGAACATACATGAACATGGTATGTGTACATTAATTTTGTTTTCAAACCAAAAGCATATTTACTACTATTTTGTATCTGAAATGGGTTTTTCTACATACATGTAGTATGCCTCTTGTTGGATTGCTCCCCAGGAAGTGGAGAAAGTCTCTAGATCGTCCATATGTACACTATCTGTAATGCACTCGAGACGTTTGGATTAGGTGCTATATCAAAGTGGAATATGATAATTCACAAATAACCTAATTCATTTGACCATTTGCAGGGAATAATTTTGCTTTACAAATTTGAATAGCATATTTCGGTCATAAGAGAAAAAGCTCTCAACTAAGTAATGTACAGTCCTATTTAAAAATATGCTATACAAAAGACTTTATGCAGTCTTTCAAAAATGTGGAGCAAATTGCGATGCGATACCAGGAAAATTATTCCCTGAATTGGAAAACAAATTGTTCCTCTAATACCTTGTCAATCTAATGAACCTTTCCATGCTGACTACATGCACGTCTTATTAAAGTTTGATCAAAGGTCAACTAACCTGGTATGTCACTGCTTTCTCAAGTTGTGTGTTGGCCTGTTCTACGTGTACCTCTGCTGATTCTACATTAGCTTCTATGCTGTCTGAAAATTGCAAAATGACATGAAAAAATGAAAAACATGTAAAATATTTAAGAAAAACAATGACAAATGGTATTTTCTCAAAGAGCAGGGTAGCCAGTGAAGTGGCTATAAACCAGTTCACGGTTAGCTGATGATCGACTTTTCTCAAATGACCTTTGCGATTTTTCATTTGGATGAGCAATAACATTTTCAAATGAAGATGTTGCGTAAGTTTTCGCGGCAAAGCATTCGAATTCTAAGAATGAAAAGTACTGTGCAGACCAGGTGACTAGAATAGTACATCAAGGGTAAAGTTTTTGAAATCTGGTTTGTTTTATTGTCTGCTTCTGGCACATTTTGACTATAGTTTGGGCTACTGTCATTACCAGTGATTATGAAGACTTTTGTTTCTCTTTAGCTTGGATGTGATGAAAAGAATATTTTAAAAGGAATACATGAATAATCATCAAATCACAAATGGCTATGTCGGTGAATTTAAAAACCCACCTTCACGGTTTATCTGAAATGACCTTTTACTGCATGTGCGCAGTTTACAACCGTGAACAGGCTTATTCTAGTAATTGAAACATTGTTATTATCATTACATAATTTAAAGAAAAGTACTGTGAGGATTGATTAGGATAGTTAGGTTTGTGGGTTTCATGGGGTTGCTCCCTCAAAAAAATATTGTTTATCTTAATCTGGTGTATTTGCAATCTGTAGAATATACTTTTTCAATGACAGAGCTTGTTTTAATTTTCTGTATTTTATCATAGTTTACTATTTTGCCAGTCTTCCTGTCAAATCGTATAACTCTTAAGTAGTAAGAAGACAGAATTCATACTAAGGCCTTTAACAGAAGAGCCTAGAAAAAAGCTCTTTAGGAAATTATCATAACAATTTACATACCACATATTGCAAATTGCTTCAAAAATCAATCAAAGTTTGCAGATTAAATTCTTAATTATCTATCCTATATAAGAATTTTAAAGAAAATTTCGACTTCGGCACAGAATCTGTTCTCCCTTTGACATATTAAAACAATTGCATTCAAATGTGAGTGGGAAAACAAATTAAGTTTCAGATTTGTGACCTTGATTAAGTGAATTGTTATTGTTATACCGAGGTTTTTGACCTGACTGCTAAGAAAGCATGAATGCCTGTGATCAAGCAGCCAGGGGATCAATGGCTTCACCCTAAAAAGACAGGGCTATTTTGGAGGCTAGAAAAACTGGGGGCCTTTTGGGCCCTCCCTAAGATCTCGGCCGTTGGTCGTCCAATCGCAACCAAATTTGGCACACACATCCTTTGTCATGTCCTCTAAAAGAAAACATAGTCAAAATACTGATATTCATTGTATTTTTTAATATATGCATAATTAATTATGCGAATATGCAAATTTTTATCAAAAAATTGAATTTTTCATACTTTGGTACCTATTGCGGTCCATAAATTCCCGTTTCAAGGTTTTCAGCTGTAAGAAGAGGTTGTTTATCATGGAATTGTGTTATTTCGTGCTTGAATTATTAGAAATGCTTATGCAAATTAGTAATTACTAAATATGCAAATAAGTACTCTGCACGCGTTATGTAGAGAAATACAACATTTGGCATGTTTTATTGCATTACACTCTCTTGCAATGAGCCAAAGCAATCTTGGAAGATAAACAAGTGATGTGTTACATGTACACTAGCTGGTGAAAACAAAGCATAAGAGATATCACATAATTTATGCAAATTATATTCATAATTATGTGAATATGCAAATTTTTATCAAAAAATTGAATTTTTCATATTTTGGTACTTATTGCGGTCCATAAATTCCTGTTTCAAGGTTTTCAGCTGTAAGAAGAGGTTGTTTATCATGGAATTGTGTTGTTTCATGCTTGAATTATTAGATATGCTTATGCAAATTAGTAATTACTAAATATGCAAATAAGTACTCCGCATGCGTTATGTAGAGAAATACAATAATTGGCATGTTTTATTGCATTACTTTTCTTATGTTTTTCTTTGATTTTAATTTCTTATGTATTTCTTTATTTTGCATTTCTTATGTATTTCTTTATTTTTTTATGCAATGTTTTTCATTATTTTCATATCCTAGAACTGCTACTTGAATTCACAAGTGACATAATATAGAAAGAAACAAATAAAAATGTAGTTAGAAAACAATGTGTAAAACATTCATTCAAATACCATACACTTTACACACAAACGAATACAAATTTCTTACGTGTCATTTCTTACGTGACATGTGATACGAAAATGTTACGTAACTCCGCAACCGCGGCATGGGGGTATACAAATTTGATATCAAAAGTTGCGCAAAACTCAAGAGAAAAAAGTCATGAAATGGCGGCGCGAACGCTTCATGCGCAAAAAAGTTATCGCGATTTATGTACAGGGGGGGGGGGCCTAAAAGGCCCCCCCAGTCTTTTTAGGGTTAAGGTCCTCTTGGTCCACTTGGGAATCAACCCAGGTCACCGGAATCCGAAACCCCTGCTCTACCGACTGAGCAATCGCGCTTCCTAGAAATTGTGGGCATTTGAAAGATACATGTAGGAAATACACATGTAGGTAATTTTTCTTACCTATCATATCTCCCTGTTCATGGACCATGGTAGCAAGGTCTTTGAATATTTGGTTCACATCAAGAATATCGGACTGTGAAGAAAAACATGACAAAGGTTAATACTAAGAGCAAAATAAGAGCTTAAGGGACAAGTCCACCCCAACAAAAAGTTGATTTGAATAAAATGAGAAAAATCCAACAAGCAAAACACTGAAAATTTCATCAAAATCGGATGTAAAAATAAAGCTATGACATTTTAAAATTTTGCTTAATTCACAAAACAGTTATATTCACATCTTGGTCGGTATGCAAATGAGGAAACTGATGACGTCATCCACTCACTATTTTTTTGTATTTCATTATATGAAATAGGGATTGTCAAATCTATAAAAAATGAAATATTGTATAATTCAAACAATAATAAACGTATTAGTGATGGACATCGTCAAATGACTCACCCAGTTGTGCATATATCACTGTTTTGTGAAAAATAAGGTAACTTTAAAGTGTCATAACTTTCTTATTTTACATCCAATTTTGATGAAATTTTCAGCACTATGCTAGTTTGATTTTTCTCTATTTATTCAAGTTAGCATTTTCCTTGGGTGGACTTGACCTTTAAAGGGACCGTTACACCTGTTGGTCATCTTAAAGATTACAGCCGACATATGGTCAGCATTCATCAAAACGCCTCTGTTGTGCAATATCAAATTTATTTGGTTTCGTACTAGAAATCAATGATACACCTGTATTAGCCCTCTTTAATGAACATCATGTTTTTGTATTTTTATACTTTTCTATGTGAACATATCTTTTGAACATTATGATCAAGCCAATATGGTTTACCCCGGTATTAATCCTTGTATACAACTACACTTTAAATTGCAAAAAGGCAATTAAAAGGCAAATATTAAAGTATTCTTTCACACTTCCATGACTTTTTAAAAGTATTATCCCACCACACTTAAAGTAAATTGTTTTTGGTTGATCTTATACCTTAAATTGGACCTTAAACTAGTTTTTCAAAATGTGAAAGAAAGTTTAATGATCGATTGATAAAAAACCTTTGTATTATGGGCTCCTTGGGTAAGAGTCAATGAAGAGATTCACATGAATAGTGACAAGGGGAAAAAAGATAAGAAATTAAGAGCGATGTTTTCTTATCTGAACACATATGCATTGATATTTTTAAGGAGGTTCTCACATCAGGGTTACGTAACATAAAGATTAGTGATCAATCGCTAAATGAACTGACCAATCAATATCAATGTTACATGCGCATTAGGTTTAAAATACTGACAAAGAACCAATCAGTGCTATTCTTTCATATTTGCAATTTTATCGCAAACCTTTGTATTACGGAGCCCTGGACACTTAGACGGTGACACGACATTTGCTCCGGCAACAATTGCTCTGGTCTTAATTTTCCAACGATATAGGGTTACAGTTAAGGTTGCAATAGGGATTTATGTTAGGTTTGGGGTGAGGTTTAGGATAGGATATATTGTTAAATCCAAGGTTGAAATTGGTCATTCGATTAGTGCTTGGAATTTACAGTTATTGCTGATGGAGTAAATGTCATGGAGCCATGTTGGCAAGCCATTTTTATATAAAGAATTCAAATCTTCATAACAAAAAATCAGATTCCTGACGTCAACGATCATTTCTTGATATCAAGATACAAAATTAACTTGGCTTTTCATACATGCTGTACAGCGGAATACAATGGGGGCTGCTTCATTAAGACTACCACAGAAACCTTGATTTTGATTGGCTGTTGAGTCCTGTTACCATGGTAGCTGCAATCATGGCAAAGGTACCATTGTTGTAACTCTTTATGCAATGGGCGTCTGGTGAAATAGCCCCCTTTATAGAACATAAGTGATGATATTCAAGCTCTGGGCCCTGTTTCATAAATCTTGTAATAACAAATTTGCCATGACAGTTAAAAGCTACTGAAATCCTCCACCCTGATTGCCTGGTAATGACTTTGTTACAGAAACTATTATTATAACAAGTCTTAATGAAATGGGACCCTGATGCAAGATTTGACTCACCTCTAACTTTTTGAGTTGTGATTCCCTTTCCTTGATAGCTTCAAAGTCTTCATAGCTGACCTGACTCTGTTGAGTCATACCTGTATCCTGTCTTGAGCTTTCAATAATAATCATCACATTATCATCTCAGCTATCAGGAAATCATCATAAGCAGAGCTTACAACACCTTCATGAGATTCTACTATTTTCAATAAATACAGTATTCTTCTCAAATATTGGCAGCTATTCTGTGAAGAACACACCCCTACTGAGATATTTTGCTCAAACTAGTTTGTTGAAGTTTTCATTTTAATGCTTAGTGAACTTCCTTGTGTTATGTTTGAAGATGAATACCAGGGGCCCGTTTCATGAAGCTGTTCGTAAGTTACGAATGACTTTACGCACGACAGGTGACCCTTTCTTATGCTACATGATATCCCTATGTAACTGATTCAGCACCTAAGAACAGGTTCCAGTCGTGCGTAAAGTTGTTCGTAACTTTACGAACAGCTTTATGAAACACCACCCTGTTTCTGTTTGTGGTAACTCCCGTAAGAACTCGGCAGGACAGCAGTTTGCTGGTAAACGCCAAGCTGGTATTAAACCAATTACCTATGAAACATTTTACGTCTAGGTTAATCAGTCATAGTGGCTGACGTTATAGACGACAGATATCACTCTCGGGCCTTTTTATCAAAGTGGAGACAATGGCAGAGTTGGGATTCGAACTCACAACCTTACGATTATGAGTCCAATGCTCTAACCACTGGACCACATGACCCTGTTGTGGTAACGATCTCAAAATGAGTTCAATCAGAATCCAATATAATGACCCCTACCCCAAGTGTTTGTATGTATGAATAAAAAATATTTGCCAAATGGCTCTGGAGAAAAAGAAAATTGTTGAGGAAGTAGCAAAATAAGCACAGAATTCTGTACAATGTTGGATATTTTTCTGAACAATATCAATACACTGTCCCACATATGTCTTTTGGCGTTAGTGATCATCAGAATTATTGGTTTTCGGCTAACATTTCATGATTTCATAAAGATAAGCTTATATCAATGTACATGTACCAGAACTACATTTGTGATAAAATGATGGCAGTTAACCATGGTTTTACAGAATTTCTCATGAAATAATTATTTGTTGCAACTATCTTCTTTAACCTTTAAAATAACAACATTAGACACTGTGAGATATTTACCTTTCGAACCCTCCTATAAGTGTATCACTTGAATGATCTTCGTAACCTCCCTGTATGAAAGAGTGGTAAAACAGAAGAATGTGTGTAAATAGAGATGACAGTGATACTGTAGGTTGAAAGAAATTTTAATACTATTTACTTATTTATTCATTCATTCATTTCATATATTTCACGAGGATGACTCTGTCAGTGGCTCAAACACTGTTGTACTTAGAGGCCCTGGAATACAAAAGTGAAAATACATTAGAAAAACAATAACAGAACATGTACATGAAACTTATTGTCAACTAAATTACAGTTCAGTAGATTGGAGTCAGCAACTTGCAACTGATTGCAAATAAAAACTGAAATTTGCAAGTGTTTGAAGAAATATACCTGTATGGTAAATTGCTAATTCGCTGGCCTACCTTAATTTAGTCTTTGCCATTCCATCCATCAACATTTTGTCTTACAACCATTTGGTTCAATAACCATTTTGTCCAATCATCAATTTGTCTAATCACCAGTTCGTCTATGACCATTTGGTCTCATAGTTGGTTGGTCTAATATTCATTTCATTTTCATTCATTTCTCCCAATTAATCCTTTATAGTCCAATTAGACCAAATGGTATGTGGACTGAATGGCTATTGGACCAATCGGTTTTAGACAAAATGGGGAGTGGATGAAATGGCTATTAGACAGTGTGGATAGTGGACGAACTGATGGTAGACTATAGGAATAACGCATTCCGCGGAGTTGTTTAGCAAGTATGCAGTGCACGAGAGGTTTCTTCTGAGCATGCGCACTCCACACTCGCCTCTGGCTCGTGTGGAGTGTGCATGCGAAGAAGAAACCTCTCGTGCACTGCATATCGCTGAAAAACGACGGGTAAATGCGTTATTCCTTTTATAAGATGGCTAAGTAATTTCGAACGCAATTTTAAGCACCTTATATGAGAAAGAAATAATGAAATAGTCTAAATCAAATATCAAAAATTTTGAAATTGCACTTACCGTGGGTTAGACAATTTGGGTGCGCGAAATTCGCACGGGCGTGCAGGGATAGACACTTTTCGCGAATGATCACGTGGTACGCTTTGACCAATCAGCAAGCTGCAAATTATTTAGCCATCTTATAACAAATGTTAGTAGACGAGTTGCTATTTGAACGAATTGGCATCAGACCAATCGAAAATAAACCCACTATAGCAACGTATATTCATTCCTACTTTATATTGCTTAAAGCTTGTGTATAGTTTTGGTAAATCCAGTATTCCAATTCATTGCTAGCTAATATGAATGGATATGCCCTATAACAGTTATGATGTGGAGGATATGAAATGAAAATGTGTTTTACAGGATAAATTTTGCGATTTTACATGGAAATTTAACTTGATCGGGTCACCCGATCAAATTAAAATATTTGTGTGTTTTTGTCTTTCAATTAAATCCTATTCCAAATCATGGAATGGGCTGAAACTTTCAAGATATGTTCTTTGTCTGTAACTTTTGGATATCTAATCACTAAATTTATAAGATAAATGCTTGAATGCCCATTTTTAAAATTTAAAACAAGCATCGCCGAGAGAGGGCGCTATATATCCAAGATTTGAATATTTGAAATTTTCTCAGAGAAGTGCAGTTGGAAAAATATCCAACGGTCTCTAAGCTTCAGTAAGACTGTCATATTAGATGATATTCGATTATCAATCACATTATTGACCCTTTACCAAAGCTATACACAGGCTTTAACGCACGCATCAACACCTCAACTATTCTATTAATGATACTGGAAGCAAGAATCATTGGTAAATTGAAGGATATTTTTGCAATGCTTGTTCGTTTGGTATTTACTATTTATGTTAGTTCTGAAGCAACAAATTCTGTCTTTTGCCCACAGCCTGTTTCTTCTTCAAGGCTTGATGGACATCAATCCTCAGTGGTAAAGAAGAGAACATGAGATTTTTAAAGCAAAAATTCAATTTGAATGAAATTGTGCAATCTTGCACAGGGAACATAATGTATGGGCAGCTGCCTGCAAACATCATGGGGACATTGCATAGACTGTACAATCTACATTATAATGCATGGTATACTACCAGATAATATCAAGACAATACACTTTAATACTCAGTCTCATGCCAATTATTATATGACTCATCCTACTTGCCATAACGTAAAGCTGTCGTGACACGACATTTGCTCTGGCGACAAATGCTCCAGGCTTAATTTGGTCTAAGATGTAGGGTTAGGATCAAGGTGGGAATAGGGTTTTATGTTGGGATTAAGGTAGGGTATGGTGTTAAACCAAAGGTTGAAGTTGATCATTCAAAATGTGAGTGGAATTAAGAACGGAGCAATTGTCGCCGGAGAAAATGTCATGGTGCCAATACTCACTGAGGTCGTTGACCCTGTTCTGACTTTGTCGTAGGAATCTCTCTCTCTCTGAGCTGCATCTCTCTGTACCCTCTGGAACTGATTGAGTGCCGAGGTAAATTCACCTGTCAGACGCTCTCTCTGCATCTTCTGCTGCTTCTGTTTAACCAAGAGGAAAATTACAAAACGAAGTTGAAAATTTGATGACTCAGAGGGGTGCACAATTATATAATATTGACTGGCATAGAATGAGATATAAACCAATATTGCCCAATGTGAATCCAATATTGCCCAAGCCGAAGGCGCGGGCAATATGGATTCAAAGAGGGAAATATGGGTTTGTATCTCATTCTATGCCAGTTAATATTATTATTATTACCTATCAAGTATTTTTATTCAAAACTTCATAATGTATAAGTAGCGATCCATGCTTTAGAAGTAGCCATTTTCTCACGTCACCTACACACTGCGCATACACATAATTATTTGTTTATGTGCATGTGTATGGCATGCTACGCACTAAGCGCTGCACTGTATAGAGATGCGCTGGGCTACAACTGCTTTCTCTTCACAAACTGGTTCCAACCGGATTTCGCGAATATTGCCCGCTGTTAAATTTACACACAAAGTCAATGGGAAAACCTGGAAGAGAGAAAATATGGCACGATATTGACCGCTGCGAAATCAGACAACACTAAATATAGATAATGATTGCCGCGGAGAAACACTTCGTAAAGGTAATATTACAAGTTATATACATCCACACCAATGCCGAGACCAAGTAATAGGTGTCATTGTTTTTTACAGCAATGTGTACCTGAGGTTATTGATATATCAACTTCATCTCGAATGACATTATGATTGATCATTACATGGCCCGTATTCTGAAGTCGGGTTTAACTTAAACTCAGGTTTAAAGTTGTGGTTTAAGTATGGAAAGCCAATTGTTACATAAATCACTAACAGTAGAGATATCATATCACAGCTCATTTGGCTCTCAAATCATTCATAATTGTCTAGGAAGTATAAATTGATCACTGTCTTCACCATCGATGAATCAGGAAAGAGCAGTTAACATAAGTAACATACATTGTAATAAAAATTTTGATATTTTTGGCTCCCCATAATTTCAGCACAGAGTTAGACCATGGTCTAAGTTAAACCCGACTTCAGAATACAGGCCTATTTATTACAGCATGTATGACTTATAAATATGCTGGACTAATTGAAAGGCTCTTAGTGTGGATACTAAAACAAAAGTCTGAACTGGGGTCGGGCAGATGTATGGTAGCTTTGACATTATCACAACTGGGCCTTGTGGCGTGCGCCTGTAATCCAAGCTGTGGGGAAGTTACAAATTGATGCAGAGGTTCGAGCCCTGGTCACGTCTTTCAGATGGTGACGTTAAAGGTCGGTCCCAGACGTAAATAATCATATCTGATTGATACACGTCTGACAAAACTAAAATACACACACAACTATCATGGCAACAAGACCCAGTAGCCAATCCCAATCAGGGATCCCCTGGCAGTTACAATTAACCTGGCCCTGTCTTAGGGGGGTTGCAAGAAAATATTTGCAATGGATCGCAAATATTCTGTTGCAATTTAAAAATTGATTAATCACTTTTGACTATAGCAAATCAGATTACACTCCTTGTTTCGTGGAGCAGATTAGCAATCAATTGCAAATTTGCAATAAATTTTATGGCATATGCTTGATTTCGGGAACGAAACAGACTTGCAATTGATCGCAAGTTTCTTGCAACACCCCATTACAAAGAGTTATGATGGATCCAATCAACCTCAAGTATCAACGTCATAATTTTTTCTTCAGGAAATTTGCAGAATGTCTAATTTTCAAGAAAACTGTGAATGTATGGATATACATGTACATCATACCTTTATGCAAAAATGCTTTGTACAAAAATGTATTTTAGATGTTGGCGTTGCTGGCTTTCCATAGTTGTAGATGAATGGATGAATTTGTAACTCTTTGGAAGAGGGGGCTCGGGTATGGTGGCTCAGTGGTAGAGCGCCTGCTTCATGAGCAGGAGGTCCTGGGTTCAATTCCCAGACCAAGTCATACCAAAGACTAAAAAAAAAGGGACATTTTGCCTTCTTGACAGGGGTTGACATGCAATAATTGGAGAAGGGTACAGGTATAATGACATAACATGTATAGCAGGGCCCACTGGGAGAACACTTCATGAGGACTGAAGAGGCTACCCTGGGTAAATACTGTAAATAAGTATTGTTATTTTTATTATTATACCTGGTCTGAATATGAAGGTGGAATGGAGTTGAGATCTTTGAGCATCTTGTTTGTGTCTTTAGCCAACTGGTTGGTATAGTGCTGTACTTCATCCCTGTCGTATAGAGGGAAACATCAGAGCAGATGACAATAATGAGAAACAATGAGAAAACGAAAATCAGATTACAGTTGTTTATCTAAATTCATATTGCTATTTACATAGCTTTGAATCAGTGGTAGAACAATACGCCATCACGTGACCATAGCTGCAAGGATCACAATGGTTATACTCTAGGTCTGACATCACCTCAGTGAATATAACTGCGTTGTATTGTAAACTGCAGCATTATATTCACTAAAGTGACGTCACTCGCTGCTCATTAGTTGCGTAAATGGGTAGTTTGCTTGATGTTTATGCGTTGATTGCATGAAGAACATGCTTGCTGTATTTGCCAAAATTTTTATATTATGACGTAGATAGATACATGTAAGAGCCGCAGCAAGAATTTCAGGTGTATCATAAAGCCAGATGATGAATGCAGTCTCTGATGGCGAATCTTGTACATGTATACAGAGCTACCAAGTCTCACGCATTGTGCGTGAGACTCACGCATTCAGGGTCCGTCTCACGATCTCACGCATGGCACCCATTTTTCTCACGCATCGGGACCCAACAGAAAAAAAAGAGAAAAAGTAGCATTATTCGCTAGATTATACGACTGGCCGACCGCCTTCGCGTCTCGCCCGGCACGCGAGACGAATCGAGAGTGCAGTCAGCGCACAGCTAGTACGTGATACGATGAATCGCGTGCATGCATCGCATGGTTTTGCAGTATGGATCGATATCATGATGAAGCCCATATCTCATGCGCGCGCCTTTTCGCAACATACGAGTGTACGTGTAAGTACTGGCCGCGCGCGCGTATAGACGCCGAGTCATGAAAATCTCACGCATAACATTTTTTTGAACTTCTGTTTCTGTTTGTGGTAACTCCCGTGGTAACTCCCGTAGGAACTCGGCAGGACAGCATTTTGCTGGTAAACGCCAAGCTGGTATATAACCAATTACCAATGAAACATTTAACGTCTATGTTAATCAGTCATAGTGGCTGACGTTATAGACGACAGATATCACTCTCGGGCCTTTTTATCAAAGTGGAGACAATGGCAGAGTTGGGATTCGAACTCACAACCTTGCGATTATGAGTCCAATGCTCTAACCACTGGACCACACGACCCGTGTGGTCGTGTGGACTTGGCATCTCTGTGTATATATCAATGAAAAGATGCCTGCCTTGACTGCTCTTCTATATTTATAATATTAGAAGTATATTCATTCACTATCAATTATTAATTAATAATCATTCATACGTATTCATTCATCATTTATTCACTACAATTCAATTAAATATAATTTGTTACTTACAGTTTTCCCCTAAGGCCTTTATTATCTTCATGAGTGCCCAGTCTAGCAATGTACCCTTCAATTTCTCTGACTGAATCGAAAGACAATTAAATGTAAGATTGAATTGAATAAACAAAGAAAAACATATTCAAACTACAAACTTACAAACAAATGACTTTCACAACAATATGTATTTGTACATGTAACCTACATACCAGGGGCGGACACAAGATTTTTCAAAGGGGGTAAGGGCACATTTTCCCTAGGAAAATTTGACCAAAAAAAAAAAAACAAAATAAATAATTATCACTAAAAAATGAAGGTTATTTTGTCTCACATAGAATTTGATGAGGAAAAAAAAGAAATATATTCCCATTACAAATATTTCCTGTGAATCACAAAAGGGGAGGGGTACACTTGTGTATGAATACATTTGAGAGGTTAGCTTTAACTCTCAAGGAGGGGGTGGAGCCCAAGCGTATGCCCCCCTGGATCCGCCACTGCTGCATACATGTATATGTAGATCTTGTCAAATGTTGTTCATCAATGTAGGAGTTTCTGAAGCACATTTTTATTCACAATATCAACATAAAAATGCAATATCTTAGTGCTATTGCTTTGCTTGTAATCTACAATGAATATTTCCCACTTGTTGATTTTGTTTGCCTAGTCAATCAGATTTACCAGAAAGGGCTGGGGGGGGGGGAGAAGCATTCTGACAAGAAAAAAAAAGTTAAAAGTCATCACTATTAGAAGCACTGTTCCTATGAAAAGATTTCTGACAAGCGGAAAAGAGGTCAAACTTCACCATCATACCCACTTTACCTCCCCCCTCCCTAAATAAAAACAAGTGGAATGCCTCTGGCCGTCTCACCTGCATCACGCAGTGCATTATAGCAGCAGTGCTGACTTTGAAAACTACTCTAATTCGCACAAGATGTTCAGTGATACATGGTTATTATTGTCCACTTTTTATGAACTAGACCAATTCACAGAGATATGATGGTTATTCAACAGAAGACCCCAACTTGGCCAAAGTTCATTGACCTTACATGACCTTTGACCTTGATCATGTGACCTGAAACTCGAACAGGATGTTCACCCTTATAAAAATCGCCAATGGTATTTGAATGGTGCCGAATGGTAGTTGAATGGTAATCTGAATGGTAAATGGTACGCGAATGGTATTTAAGTGGTGTTTCAATGGTAAGTTCTTAATGGTAATTGGTAGTTTATTTAATGGTAAATGGTATACCATATACCGAATGGTGTTTCAGTGGTATGTGACTAATGATATGATTGGTATGATGAATGGTATACCATTTACCCAATGGTGTCTCAGTGGTATTCAATGGTGTCTCAGTGGTATGTGCTTGTAATGGTATGATTGGTATGATGAATAGTATACCATACATCCAATGGTGTCTCAGTGGTATACAATGGTGTCTCAGTGGTATTCAATGGTGTCTCAGTAGTATGTGCCTGTAATGGTATGATTGGTATGATCAACGGTATACCATACACCAATGGTGTCTCAGTGGTATACAATGGTGTCTCAGTAGTATATGCCTCTAATGGTATGACTGGTATAATGGATGGTATACCATGCACCAATGGTGTCTCAGTGGTATTCAATGGTGTCTCAGTAGTATGTGTCTTTGATGGTATGACTGCCTGGTATACCATGATATACCCAATGGTGTCTCAGTGGTATACAATGGTGTCTCAGTGGTATTCAATGGTGTCTCAGTGGTATGTGCTTGTAATGGTATGATTGGTATGATGAATAGTATACCATACATCCAATGGTGTCTCAGTGGTATACAATGGTATCTCAGTGGTATTCAATAGTGTCTCAGTAGTATATGCCTCTAATGGTATGACCGGTATAATGAATGGTATACCATGCACCAATGATGTCTTAGTGGTATACAATGGTGTCTCAGTGGTATTCAATGGTGTCTCAGTAGTATGTGTCTCTGTAATGGTATGACTGGTATGATGAATTGTATACCATATACCCAATGGTGTCTCAGTGGTGTCAAATGGTGTCTGAGTAGTATGTGCCTCTAATGGTATGACTGCATGGTATACCATTATATACCCAATGGTGTCTCAGTGGTATACAATGGTGTCTCAGTGGTATTCAATGGTGTCTCAGTAGTATGTGCCTCTATAATGGTATGATTGGTATCAATATGGTGTCTTAGTAGTATGTGCCTAGTGGTATATAATATAATCATGTTGGATAATTGTAAAGCTATAGTGGCTTAGTGGTGTTTTCCTAATGAATGCCATTTGTGTTAATGCTGAATGATATGCCCAATTGCATTACCCATTAACATAATTCCGAAGATTTAAAGAAAATATATCAAAGATTAAAAGGTATTTAGAGTTAATTAAATATTTGACCTGTGACTTTTATGCGAGCAGCTTCCCCAAATCAAGTGTAATCGCTCATGATTGTAAACATGGTCTCTTGCATTCTTTTAAATTGTCTTTGTCCTTATTAAGTAAAAGGTCTATATGTGTTTAAATATTATTGATCCAGTGGTTATGATACAATATTATAAATTTGTTATATTTTACTATTGTACATAAATTTAAATCTGATGCAATGGGTGCATGCAAAAATAAAATCAATCGGTCAATGAAATCTTTTTTGATAAAAAGGGTTTTAATTTTTAATTAATAAGTTTTATTCTATTTTTATAATCATTTTGCTTGTTTATGGCCGCTTTTTATAAAAAGAACTATATATTTAGTGTTCCAAGAAGATATTTGCAATCAATCCCAAAATTCGATCAGATGCAAATTTACAGGTGATGATACATTAAGTTTATCTAGAACATATCAATTTGGATTTTTTTTATGGATCAGTTGCAAGTTTGCAATGAAAAGTATGACTCTCATGATTTTGGAGTCTGAAATTGATTTGCGTTCGATTGCTTCGATTGCAAGTTTCTTGCAATGCCCCATATTTTGCTAAAAATGAATTCACTGTTGGTTGTCTTGGTCCCCCAACCTCTATCAAATTCCCATCCGCAAACCCTGATTTGGTCTGTCTGCAACGTCAAAAGCCCCATCTGACCCATTTGTACGCTATTATAGCTGCTTCCAATCATGAATTATTTCACCCTTTTTTTTCACCCTTTTTTTACAAATGATATTTCCAAAATTCTAATTCTATTTTAGGCTCTAAATATTCTTTCCCACTTGTGGACGGCGTTTATAAAGAGGAGCTATTCTATAGGCCGGCATTACTTGATTGAAATGATTTATCCACATGGTCTAATTGCTCCCTCACCCCTATCAAAATTCCCTGCCGCCATACAGGGTATAGTACAATGTAACAGAAAAGAAATCTACTGAATGAAATCTCAATTTCAATCATTACAAAAGCAAATTAAAAGGGAAGAGGAGTGAGTAAAAAATATATATATAAAGGGGAAAAAACAAGAAAAGAAAAAAGGCAAAGAAGAAAAGAAAGATTAACAGAAAAGAAAAAAAGACAACGAAAATAAAAAAGAAAATAACATAGAGAACAGGAAAAAAAGTGAAGGGATCGAAAACTTTTTTCATAGATTCCAAGATCCAAGGAAAACAGTGGCATGCACTCACGCCATCATGGTTTCCAACCCAGAACCAATCGAGAGGAAAAAGAAGACACCCCTGATTTGGTTTTAATTCACCCCCCCACCCATATCGGGATGTGTATTTATCTTGGCGAAGAAGTCCCCTCCCCCCATATTTTGTCATAATTTATCCCCCCCCCATATGCTTTGGCGAGAGGGGCCGCTTGGCTGCTTGCCAGGTAGCTCTATTATACGTATTGTTCTCGCACTACGCACGCGCGAACGTCTAACCGCCAAGTGCAATATTTGAAAAAGAAAACTCGATCTACCGGTACTACCGTTTTGCTGTTGATAAGTCCGTCGATAATTCATCAAAAACTAAAGGAACACGGGTCAGATTCGGACAGCGACTTCAAAGTCATTTGTAGAAGGCTATAACAGTAAGTTCTATAACAATTTTCTTTGATTTATTTCTCAAATTGTCTCAAAATGTTAGATGTCGTTGTACTGCCACGACATGCACGACCACTGCACTGCCACCGTCACTGCCCCGTTGGCGCTGGCCGCTGCTCTACGGGCCGGGACGTGGCTTTGACGATAGGGAGTGCTTATGGTTTATGCTTTGTATTGGCAGAGTTAAGATCGGCGAGCATTGAATAGTAATTCGCTCATATTGCCTGATGTTTATTGTCAATGTTTTACAAAAACCATCTCTGAATACATTGAATTCGTGAATGAATGATTTGTTAATGCTAATGTCAAGACTGTCAAAGTTTTAATTGTGAATAAATAGACCGTTACTGCACACGTTAATTTACTGAAATTGAAAACTTGCCGACAAATATTGCTTTGAAATTAGGCCTATAATTTGTTGTTGTTGTTGATAGATGTTGGTAAATGAGATAAAATGGAGGTGAAACATGGTAAGGGTCCTAAAGTTTAAAAAATGATAAAGGCTACGCAGGTCTATAACTTTGCTACACTGTACACACCACTCATTGCACATACTATTTCAATGGTAAAATGTGCACTTTGTGTGTGGAACTGTGACTGGACGGAGTGACAAACGATTCCTATTCAATTTTTCTACAGAGGCTGCAATAAATATGCAGAGAAAACTGGCGCTAATGCAGTTTTGCACCGGCCGATTACCAGCATACCTCATTACCAAAACTTGTTCCCAAATGTCATGACAGGTCTCTCAGTCACATTTCGATGTTAATATACCCACCGTTTTTCAAAATATTGGGAATGGCTGTATTTAGTCTTCGATCTCGACGTCGTTGATCTAATCCGTAGACATCACTTCGCGGATCTCTCGGATTCGCCGTAATATTTATATGGACTGAAGTTAGCAACCAAATCATGCTAACATGTGGCAAACAAACTGCCAGCATGCCGAATCTTTTGATCGCATAACTTCGGTCCATATCAACATGACGGCGAATCCAAGCGATCCGCAATATTTTGAAAAGTGGTGGGCATATTGTGTATTGATCTCAAAATGTGTGTAGACAATTCTGGTGGGGAGTTTTGCTTGAAGTTGCATGCACAACGAACAATTGTCTATAGACTGTGTACAACGGATAGATCGTCTCCGCACAGCGATTCGAAGATTGCTGATTGGTCAATAGCGCAAATCACGTCATGACCACGTGGTCCCAAAAATAATTCCTTTGGACTGCGTGCGGAAGTATCGATAACGATATCCGGTCATGTTGTGTACACGGTAAATGGTCTTGGTTCGTGATCGGATCGCTCCGGTATCGATCGAAAATTATCGAAACTGCAATTTCATGCATATTCACGCGACGCTCCAAAAACCGGAAGCCAATTGACTTTATGCACGTTGCGATAGACTCTACAAATTCCAAGGAACACGATGACATATAGACGCTAATTCGTAAGATTTTGACGGAAAAGCAAGAAGTATTCAAAATTCGCTTACCTGTGCGGTATCGGTGAGAAAATAGATCCTCCGAGAATACCTTTCATAATTCATATAAAATATAGGAAAATTGAAATTCTAGGTCGATTTTGGTACGAGGTGATAGGGAATTGCACACTTGTTTTGGTGGAATTCTGTGTGGGGAAACAAAAGGCTTGCACTGCGCATGCTTACTATATTTTCATTCATAAATTGGTTCTCGGCAGTGGCTGGATGACGTCATGTAATAAGCAAAAATGTACACGACCGCTACGTTCACGCTCCGCTATCCGTTGTACACAATTGTTCACTGTGAGTTGGCTGGTGTGAAACTGCATTAGTGCCGGAGGGTATTCTTAGATCCTTTCATGGGGCTAGGCATATCAATTTTTAAAGTAAATTTTATCCTCTTTTAAAGTTAAGTTTGTCCTGTGATCACATTTTATCTGTTTTTATTTATTTACTGATCAAAACTTGCCTAAAAAACGTCTGGAGTTCATCCACTGGCATATGATTGTCCATGAACGGATCCATGATTTCTCAAAGGGGGTAGTGGGGCACATTTTCCCAAGGAAACTTTAAATAACAAGCAAACCAAAAAGGAGATCCTCTTGTATGAGACAATATTTTTAATATAAATATTTGCTGTAACTTTCGAAGGGGGGGGGGGGGAGAACACTTGTGTAAGAAAGCCACATTTTTATCAAACACATCAACTATTGCTCTCAAGGTGGGGGCACAGGTCAAATGTGCCCACTTGGATCTGCTTCTGCGATTTTCAATACCAGAAAAATTGAATTTATGTCATCGATTACCCTCTTGAAAATTGCTGCTCTAGAAATTTGATTTCAGATGACATAGCTATTACTAGAATAAAGCATGCACAGTTATAATACAGCCTTGTCTGAACTACGCTGAATACTATCACATTTCCTTATTTTTATCCTGAATTCTGGGCTGGTAATCAGAGATTCATGAAAAATATCTTTGACATTAAAGTTCTAAGATCATTCTTTTTCTATTACTATATTAGTATTCTATTTTTGTTTGTATCTGCACATACATGCAGATTTTACAACACTCAAATTGATTTTATTTCATTTTCAAAGTTTGGACGACGGATACACTGGATGATAAGTTAGATGGTCCAGCCTTATCTGGGAATGACACGACGGGTGTTGAACACAGAAAACGTGCCGTGTACATGAAACATTTGGAGTTTATGAAAGGTAGGTGTGTAAGAATTTTCTTCAGTAGAAAAAATTGCAGAGTTTCATGAGATAAAACAGATTGTATTCCTGCAGTGGCATAGGTGAAAAAAAAACCTTGTCAGGAATGGTAAAAAATCCTGAGAAAGGACAAATGTCATCCCTATTTAGAGGAGCACACGTCTTTTGTGACACCCCCCCACCAGAAAAAAAATCAGTATGTTGGCTGAGGGGGGAAGGGTGGACACTTTCCCCAGGTATTCATTTGTTGTGGTATTTGTCATCATTGGGGCAACCTCCCATTAGATAATAGGTTATTGTCTACCCATCTATGGTTAAACATAAATTTATTTATATTTTACAAAATGTTTTGTTGATATTTGTTAATTGGTATCATTCAATTGAATGGTAGATTATACTGCAAATTTCTCGATATATAAAAAATATATGAACTTCTAAAGAAAGCTTACACACACGACAAGCATTCATATTTTGAACCCTTAGCTAATATACTGTCCTTTGCATTGTTTTCATCCAATATTTCTTATTGCAGCTTCAAGGAATTAATCCTGCCGGGTACCCATTCACTTCATATGGGTCTAGTGATGCACAGTGTGGATGAATTTCGGGCTGAAGGAAAACACACCATGGCTAGGACTCAAATTCACGACCCTGTTTGAAAGGTGAGAGAAAGAACCACTAGACTACGACGTTATAAACCAGCTGATGTCATATCCCGACTTGTTCTTTTGTATTTTATTACAAGAAGTCGCGCTAATTTACATTTTGTCCTCCGAGAACTATAAAAAATGGAGTGAAAATTTATTTCAAAGACATGTCCACCCTAACAAAAAAGTTGATTTGATTAAAAAGAGAAAGATCAAACATAAAAATCGGATGAAAAATAAGAAAGGTATGACATTTTTAAGTTTCGCTCAATTTCACTTAATAGTTACATGCACATCCAAGTCGGTATGCAAATGAGGGAACTGATGACATCACTCATTCACTTTTCTTTGTTTTTTAAATATGAAATATTATAATTTTCTCATTGTCCAATGAAATAAAGTTTTATTTTTATTTTTTTATTGTCAAATCTGTAAAAATTGAAATATTGTACAATTCAAACAATGAAAACCAAAACAAAAAGTGAGGGACATCATCGATTCCCTCATATGCATGTGGGTAAATTGTGTATATAACTATTTTGTGAAAAATAGGCGAAATTTCAAAATGTCATAACTTTCTTATTTTGCATCCGATTTTGATGAAATATTTTGCATGATGCTTGCCTGATTTTCTCTGTTGATTCACAAAAACCTTTTCTGTGGTGGACTTGACCTTTAATGTGAAGATATGCATTGCTGGAAATAATGATATGATACTTGGGACATATCATACACACATGTATGAAAATATGAAATAATTATTTCATTTTATACAATAAGCCTAACAAATATTCCTGACGATCATGTGTACATTGGGTTAATTTTTTACCAAAATGTTGTTAAATTTCAAATTCAATAACTTTGTTATCAGATTTTAATGAAATTTTTAGCATGATCCTTTTCTGATTCATTCTCTACCAAAATCTCCCCTTTTCTCATGCTTTCTTTCTATGGTCCCCTTCATTCTCCTTATAACTATGTTATATGTAAAATGTAACCGGTCGTCCAACCAATTTAATTGAAGGGCTAGAGGTACTCGAGACTGAAAGCTATGTGATATAATTCAAAGTGTACATCAGACAAACAAAAAACACTGAAAATTTCATCAAAATTTGTTGAGGAATAACGAAGTTTTGACGAATTAAAGTTGTTATTTTTTGGTAAACTGTTCTCTGCAAGTCCTCATGAATATACAAGATCACAATTTATATATTTTTTGTATTATATGAATTTAAATTTTGTCCAAGCTCGGTTGTAAAAAATTACGATTGACTACTGATTTACTGTGTAAGACAATAATAATCATATTATTTCTCACACATAGTTCAGTTATTCATTTGATTCAACACAACAAAAATAGAAAAGAAATAAGTGGGTATCTTGTATATATCATTTTCTATATATTTTGCAAAAATGGTCTCTATTTTTCTTCTGTTTTTTAGTGTTCCAAATTGAATAATTTTGTTTCCCTATTTTCATTATATTTTCTTTCTGTTTGTGATATATTATTTATTTCTTAATGTATCATTATTGTATTTATGATAAACTATTGGCGTGTTTCTACAGTAAATCATTAAAAACGGTTTATCTTTTCCGGACTCGAATAACCTTATCATTCTTAAACCAACCTGTTTCTACAGACCTAATAATCTCATTAATTTGCATTTAGCGTCGCAAATACGGCGGAAATCGGAAAATTCAACCTATAACCTCACATTGCATTTTGGTATGTCAAAAATTGCATCTCGTTAGGAAAATTTTCAAAATTCATGGTAGATCTCACTCATTGTAGCAGGTACACATTTTTCGCGATCAGCTGGCGAGATAAAAAATGGCCAGAATATATGTATACTGTGAAATCGCATTTCTTGGTTCAAGCACTTAAGCCAGACACGTATGCTATTTTGCCCCGTGTTTTTACAGAAAAGTAAAACTGATTAACATGGCAATAAGCACCTCTCAGAGAGATGGTTATGAGAAACCGTATTTTGCGCGATGCAATTTATCAATAAACCGCATCGCGTCTGTTTCTACAGGAAAGTTATCCGGGATTCTGGATACTTACTTTAGGCGGGTAATACCTTTTAACAATTCTATGTAGAAACATGCCATTCATATATCTTTTTAGGTGAAAAGAAAAAAGAGACCAATTTGGGAGTACTATTTTCCCCCCTTTTGGGGATATTTCATTTCTTCTAGGTGTGGCACTCTTTATTCATTTTGCCATGTGAAGGCTATCACACATTTTGATTTTAATCTTCGAAATTTGGTGTTCATTAGTTTGTTGTCCAAACTCTGTCTTACATGTAAATGTTTATAGGAAGATTAACATAATATTTATGTGGAGTGCAATCATTGACCTCTTGTGGAGTCGCACAGTCACATGTATTCATAATATGGTGCTTTTATGCCATACCTGTCAATACTCTTTTGTACTTGAACTTATTAGTAAAAAAATGTTTATTAATGTCGTTGAAATCAATTACACACAACAGATTTAACATCGAGTTTATTGTATTACAAGTATCAGGTTTGTATGCAGAACAGTGGTTTTGCCAAGTACTCAATCCATGTAAAAAGCAATATGAGAGAACAGGTTTATTCTTGGAAATGTTAGTCTTCATTTGTTCTGTTTTTCAATCAAACTCTGTCTTGAGGCATGTTTATTTTTTAGATAAGATTGAGAGTATAGATATCAACGAGTAGCTAAGTCATATATATTAATAACTTATGTGCTTTAATTATAAAGTCTATACTTGTGAATACTCTGTGCCATTTATGCTGTACTTAAACTTCTTATAGTAAAAACATTTTATTGACGTTCTTGAAATAAGTAACTGTTTTCATTTTTTTTCTTGTGTATACTTATTCCATTATAAAGCCTACCACTAACCCCAGAGATATGCTGTTCACCATTGGTCTACCATTCACTGTACTTTATTGGCCTACTATACATTGCACATCGTTGTTCTACTGTCTACCATTAAGTGTAAACCATTGGTCTACCATTGAATTTACACTTGTGGTCTTTCGTGTATGACCAATGGTGTTATTTGAATGGTTGACTAATAGTATAGTGTGTATGACAGTGTTGTATGGTAAATGGTAGGTCAATGGTGTGCGTTGTATGGTAAGCCAATGGTGTATGGTAAGCCTATGGTGTACGGTGAATAGTCGTTCAATGGTGTACATGTATGGTAGGCCAATGGTGTACATGTATGGTAGGCCAATGGTGTACTGTAAATGGTAGGTCAATGGTATACGGTGTATGGTAGAATGGTGTAAAATGAATGGTCAATCAATGGTGAACGGTGTGTGGTGTACGACGAATGGTAGTTGAATGGTGTATGGTGAGTGGTGAATGGTACACGAATGGTGTACTTTGAATGGTACGTGAATGGTACGCGAATGGTAGTTGAATGGTGTATGGTGAGCAGTGAATGGTACATGAATGGTGTACGGCGAATGGTGTATGATGAATGGTACGCGGATGGTGAATGGGACCGAATGGTGAATGGTACACGAATGGTGTATGTTGAATGGTAGGCGAATGGTGTATGGTGAATGGTGTAAGGTAATTGGTAGGCCAATGGTGTCCAGTGAATGGTGGCTGAATGGTAAATGGTAGGCCAGTGAATGGTGGCTGAATGGTGAATGGTGGTCAATGGTAAACCTGTCTATAGTGGCCATATGGTAGATCAATGGTGAATGGTGTTTGATCAATGGTATATGAATGGTAAATGGTGCTCATGAATATGGTAATAGTAACGTCCGAATTATTTAAATTAGTTTGAATGGTATACCATTGAGGCTTGAATGGTATACCATTGGTGTATGGTGGGTGCTGTGCGAATGGTATTCCAATGGTATATCAATGGTGTATGATAAATGGTAGTCAATGGTATACCATTCAATTTTTTTTATAAGGGCAGTGATACTTGATTACTCTTATGTACAAGTTTCATGAACTAGACCAA
Source organism: Lytechinus variegatus (assembly GCF_018143015.1). NCBI lineage: Eukaryota > Metazoa > Echinodermata > Echinoidea > Temnopleuroida > Toxopneustidae > Lytechinus > Lytechinus variegatus. The sequence continues at coordinate 20,815,902 of NC_054756.1, forward strand.
TAAACTTTCAAAGTTATGATGGTAATTCAACAGTACACCCAATTCGGCCAATGTTCATTGACCTTTGACCTTGGTCATGTGACCTGAAATGCGCACAGGATGTTCAGTGATACTTGATTACTCTAATGTCCAAGTTTCATGAATCAGATCCATAAACTTTCAAAGTTATGATGGTAATTCAACAGATACCCCCAATTCGGCCAAAGTTCATTGACCCTAAATGACCTTAATCATGAGACCTGAAACTTGCACAAAATGTTAAGTGATGCTTGATTACTATTATGTCCAAGTTTCATGAATCAGATCCATAAACTTTCAAAGTTATGATGGGAATTCAACAGATACCCCCAATTCGGCCAAAGTTCATTGACCCTAAATGACCTTTGACCTTGGTCATGTGACATAAAACTCATGCAGGATGTTCAGTGATACTTGATTGACCTTATGTCCAAGTTTCATGAACTAGGTCCATATACTTTCTAAGTTATGACGTCATTTCAAAAACTTAACCTCAGGTTAAGATTTTGATGTTGATTCCTCCAACATGGTCTAAGTTCATTGACCCTAAATGACCTTTGACCTTGGTCATGTGACATGAAACTCTAATAGGATGTTCAGTAATACTTGATTAACCTTATGGCCAAGTTTCATGAACTAGGTCCATATACTTTCTAAGTTATGATGTCATTTCAAAAACTTAACCTCAGGTTAAGATTTGATGTTGACGCCGCTGCCGTCGCCGTCGGAAAAGCGGCGCCTATAGTCTCACTCTGCTATGCAGGTGAGACAAAAACCACACAAAACATGTAGATCTACGCCTGACTTCAATACATGCACACTGAATGAATCCTACATTTATATTACAGTATCTGTCTGTCACATATGAATGCTTTTGAGTCAATTTGGTTGAAACTACAGTATACAGGTGTACTGAGAACGGATGAAAACTCTATTTATGTATGAATATACAAATTATGAATAAAAAATGTAGAATGAAATAAATCAAAATCAGCATTCATTGTAAGGAATGTAAACCAAACTAACTTACCATTTTGTGTGATTTTGTGCACATTTCCAGCAATACCCTGCGAAAGACGATTGAAATCTGAAGTGGATCCAGATCCTTTGCCAGCTACACGTACATAAATACAAAAAAAATGAAAAGAAAAAAGAAACAAAATAATATACAGAGCAAATTTATACAAATATTCACTACAACGTGAAATTCAAATCCAAATAAAATAGGCCTACCAGTACATACAATGTATATTTATAAAGTGTACATACACGTGTACTGTATTGCATTCATTTGACAAATTTGATGGATCATGTTTACGAATGACTCATGCAATATTGAGCAAGTGCCTATGTCTGTACAGATGAAGAAAAAATGCTGAAATTGCATTGTTCAAATTTTGTATTGCAATTTAATAAAATAAATCATGACAAACCATCCCCCTAAAAAAATCATTATATTTCATATTTAAATAAACTACGGTAATAACAAAAGGGTTCATGTTAAAGTCAGTGATATCACTTTCAAGGACGATGTAGAGTACGTGTACAAATTAAAACCAAATTACGATTGCAACTCTTTCTTTTCTTCGGGTGTAAACGTACAGTGCATGGTGGTGATCCCAGAGGGGGTGTGTTGGCCCTCGAATCTTAATTTTTTTTACATGGGAATATTTTGTCCCCGTTTTAGAGCTGGACCATAAATCTTCCAAAATCACTGCAAATGGTACAGTGCACAGCGCGATGCCTATGGATGCATTTTGAAATACTTTTTATTAATAGTCCAAAGAATTCATCCAAACAACTTTGTGAGTAGAAACATAAAAATACTGGTACATGTACATGTACCAGAGTATCATGTAGTCATGGAATGTTCATGTATACTGTATGGATTACTACATACATGTACATGTACATGTACTTGACAAAAAAAGTCAAAGTTCATGGCTGTATCAATTCCATTGGCTACACTGTTTTCTAGTGATACTAATGAAATGAAAATATCCACATAACAGTAATTTGATCTAGACATACACACATGTATACTTGTGTAAATTTTGTTTTTCTATACATGTACAGTGTACATACAGTCATACATGTATTGTAAGTAGGTGTAGATACATGTACATAGATAAATACGTGTACATGTATGTGTCTGTTTGTAGAAGAACATATATAGAGGACACTAAGCTTACATATATACATGTACACTGAAAACAAGTCAAGTGGGATGTACATGTAAAGGTATGCAGAAAAAACAATTTATTGCAACTCTTTAAGCACAACTTGATATTCAACAAATGAGAAGCATGCATATGGGGAATTTACTCCAACAACTAACCTTATTCACCCAAGGTGAAAATTGAAATTCACACACTGGGAGAGGTATTGTCATCAAACAATGATTAATATTGATACAACAAGTGCATGGGTATGAGGTAATTCTATCATTATAGAGTTTACACGTGTATTTCGTCATCAAATGAATTGATTTGTAATCAAAACAGTGATGAGTCATGGTCATTCCGAGAGGACTCTATTCAATAATTGATGTACATGTATGTCACTGAATGACTGGGGAATTCCTTTGATGTTTGTGCTTTATCAGTATCATATTTACATAGAATTACCAAATTGTTTACTTTTCTTTCAGTTTGCTCAAACAAGATATTGTTTTCATGCAAAACTATTGTTTGTACACTATTACATGTACATACACTGTACACATGTATAGGCCTACCTGTATATGCTACAAGCAACAGAAATTTCAATAATGTTCTCTACATGTAGATTGTAGAATGAGAGAGACAGCCAGAGAGAATGGGGGGGGGGGGGAGATACCAAGATACATGTCACACCCAAAGGCTGTGCCAGGATACTTTGAAAGGGGGGGGGGGGGACGTGACCTACAGAATGTAATAGTGATCTCAACTTTCATAATGAATACACAGCCCAGACCTCTCATTTTTTTCTCAGGACTTTCTTCTTCTCATTTTTTTCTCCCCAATTATTTATACTATTATAAAAAAAAATCATAGTGAGGGAATAGAAGTGGTGCCCAGTCCCATCCCCCAATGGTGTCCCCCTCCCTGGAATAGTGAATATTGTACACGGTACACTTTAACATGCAAACATACATGTACATGTACATTGCTTTCAAATCAACCCCCTGCAAACCCCCAGGTACATGTAGAAATGTACGAAAGAAAATGCATCATAGCAATTCTTGGCATTAAAGGGATGGTGCGGGCTGAAAATATTAATATTTTAGTAAATAGGGTAAAATTCACAGAGCAAAATGCTGACAATTTTATAAAAATCGGATAACAAAAAAAGGAGGTTATTGAATTTTAAATTCTTTCAATATTTTGCGAAAACAGTTACATGTATATGCACATCATCATGAATATTCATTAGGTGGGCTGACATCTAATCCCCACTTTCCTTTTTCTATTTGTTATTACATGAAATCATGATTGTTTCATATTTTCATACATGTGTAAATGATGTGTCTCCATTATGATGAAATAAGTTGTGGCAATAGATAATGCACTTTAAACAGTTGTCAATCCAATTGTAGTTCTTGGTAGAAAAAATTTGAATAAACCTAATTTCATTTAATAAACCAAAGAACAAGTAGAGATATGACATCATCAGCCCACCTAATAAAAATACATGCCTAGAACTGTTTCAGTGGAATAATGCAGCCTTTGAAATTCAATAACTTTGTTATTTTACGATTTTGATTAAATTTTCAGCATTTTGCACTGTGAATTTTACTATATTTATTGAAATCTAGTAAATATCCCCAGCCTGGACCATTCCTTTAAAAGGAAAAAAATGTGAAGAATATTGACATGCAAATACCTGACACCAGAGGAAAAGTTCAAACACCAAATACACCAAACACAGCAAGGCAAAGGTTGTGTAAGACTGAATGGGTTAAAATTCAAAAATTTACCGCTACCGTGGTATGTGGAGAAACTGTTATTCGACCCGCCGTCGCCAAAGTCACCCTTCCCGAAAGACATGATTGTATTGCTTCCTCTCAGCACAGCCTCTCCTCTTCCTCTTTTAATCCTTATTTACAGCTGAAATCTGAATAAGGAGAAAAAATAATAAGTTGTGAAAAAAAATTATGAAAAACCCTGCTACAACTTGTATACGTATACAGTATGTATACAGTTTATGTAACACTGCATTTTTCTGCTTGACAAAATCCAGTGGCTTGATTAATTGAAAGTAATTATAAAATATTAAAGTCATTACAGAAAAAATGTATACATGTACAATACATACAGTGTATTAAGTCATAAGAAAGTTTGATGTGATGTACGGATTTCTTAATTGCATAGTTACATGTACATGTATGCAATGAGGAAAATCATGACACACACTATATTTCTTCCACCAATGTATTAAACTTGTTATTGATTTCTCATGGAAAACATTATCATACTTTGTCATGATATGTCTAAGATCATCCACTATCATCAAATCAATGAAAATTAAAGTATGTGACTGGCATCATCTGCTACCTCATTTTATTTTCACTGTTTATAATGAATACATTAAAGGTAAATGCTAGTTTTGGTAACGATATCAAAATGAGTTCGTACAGAATCCAATGAAATGACCACCAAAGTGTCTGTTTGTATAAATAAAACGCATGTGCCAAAGGATTCTGGAATAAATTATGTAATTGCTGAGAAATCAGCAAATAAGCACAGGATTCGGGTATAATTATACATTGTCCCACGTGCGCTTATCTGTGTTGGGGATCTTCGGTGTGAACATTTTTCAGCGTAGATTTCAAGATGCACAAAGTTCAGTTAATGTAACTGTACCAGATCTAGATCCTCGATGATATACTGACAATTAAGCCTTGTTTCACAGACTTTCTCATGAAATCAGTGTTTACTGCAACTACTGGAATTTCTCTTTAAACTGTTGAAGACAGATCATCCTGAAAAATGGCAATTTTTTAATAGAGGCATGTCATTTTTACTCATTTTGTGTGTTATCTCTTTTGTATGGATGATGACTTTTTCTCAAAACTGGATTCTACATTCCTCTATTGCGTGAGCCATATAATGTTGGTTGTCAGGTTTCCTTAGGCTTTCATTTGTTAGAGCTGAGATTCTAAGCTTTCGTACGTGCTGCCTTCATATTCCTATCAGATGCCGGGATCATGCCCGTATTTGACTTACAAATTGGATTTGAGAAATTGAGATGCGTGTCTAAGGGAAATAATGTTGCTCAATGGGTAAGGTGTCAGACTTGTATCTCATTCAGTCATGCAGGCACGGGTTTGAGTCCGAGGATGAACAAGAGTTGTTTTTTCTTTTTACTATCTCGCAAATGATTCTTTATAACAATTCCAATGAATTAAAGTTAAAATTTTGCAAAATAAAATAGATTATAATTGCTTTTTTATGATATCATATCAATCTTTGATGCGAAAATATATACCGGCATTTAAAAATGAAATATGAAAAATGAATCTAATTACACCCATTTACAAAAGTTAATGAGGCAATAGCAGTTACATGTATCGCTACAAAATTAAAGTATATCAATTATCATCTAATCTCTTGGAAAAATAGAAAATAAGTCATCAATGAAGCGTTGCATGCTACATGTCTGCTTCAATAATCACAGTAAGGTCTGAAAATATGCATAATTCCATTTCATAAAATCATTCGTGTGACGATCTCACAATTTTAAACTACATGTAGGTGCAAAACAAACCACCTCTGGGAATGAAAAATCGTATTCTGTGATAAAAAAAGTGTATTTTTTCCCCTAAAAAGTGTATTTCATAATAAAATATGTGGCGCACTCGCTCATCGCGGTGCTCAAGCTGCATGCTAACTAAAATGCGCACTGCTCTTGCAAACGAAAAAAAATACCTGAAATTACATTGATCTAATAACCATATTTGTGTAAGTTTTATAGAGATGATTTTTCTCAATGAATTACGATTTTGTAAAAAAAAAAAAATATAAAATATATATAAAAGAAAAACTTACTGTGGCACAGTATTTTGGTTGCAATAACGTACTAAATATGCCAAAAACATACTGTTTGGCAGGTCTAGCTACATGTACACTCTCCTCTTTCATATAATTCATTAAATATTATGATGGCCAACCTATGAATTGTGGAGTTTCAATAGAATTCATCTTTTCATTTTGCATTGATGTATTCTTGTAAGACACTGAATGCATGTTATCATGAATATTCACTAGGTGGGCTGATGTCACATTCCCACATTCCTTTCTCCAATGTTATTGCATGAAATCATGTTTCATTATTTCAAAAGTGGATATGTCTCACAATGAAATAAGTTGCAGTATATCTAATGCAAATCAGTTGTCATTCTAATTGTTTTAGTTCTTGGAGGATAAATGTTGAATACACCTAATTTTATATAATAAAATGCAAAAGAACAACTGGGGATATTACATCCTCAATTTCCTCATTGAATATTCCCGAAGACATGCCTACATGTAGTTAAGTAGAACTGTTTCACCGGAAAATGCAAAACTTTAAATGGCATAACTTAGTTATTCCTTGTACGAATTTGATCAAATTTTTGTTTGTCTTTTTTTTCAACATTGTAGCAGTGGCCCGGAGCCACCAGAAATTCACCTCAGGCAACCCTTATTAAAAAATGCTTTAGTTTTAGTAGCCCGAATCGGGCAACCAATGATTTTTTAAGAAACACAATTTTTCTTCCAATCGCACACATTTTTATTTTTTGATCTCCATTTATTGAAATACATGATTTTATGAAAAGTCGTCATTCCGAAATAGATTCAGGTGATGATGCACTCATTCTATGAACAAGGTTATACAGTGTAACCTTGTTCTCTGTTACTCCTCCCTGTGTGGTGAAATAAGGTTGGCAATGTTTGGCTTATTTTCTCTTTTTCTTTGGGATAAATGCTTGATTTTTTGACACTGTCAGGTTCCATTAGAGCTATTCATCATATAATTTGGCTCTTAAGTAAATTTGATTCTTTAAATTATTTTTTCTTAATTAAAAATAGAGATTGAAAAACTACAATTTGTCTTGCCATATTACTTTCCACCAATAGAGGGCGTACACAAAAATATGCCCAAAATTCAAGTTTTAGAGCACTCTGGTGAATACTTAGTATCTCGTTAGACATGATGTACATGTAATAATGTAGGATGTTCCTACGTATCGCTCACACAGGCCCATGTAAATTTGTATTTTTAAAATTTTAGAACGAGGCATCAATCATGCATCAGTCACAATCACACACAACACAATCTGTATTTGACTATAATGATCAGTTCCCCCATGTCTGCACGGTCTCCTGAGTCTGCGCACCCGCGTATCTGCGCGATTCTAGAAGATACGCAACGAGCACGAACTTTACACATGCAATACATATACACAGGTATTCATAAAAAGATCCGACTCAAAATGGTGGAAAATTAATGAATCAGGGCATTTCATGTGAAGCCTGAAATATCCAAAATGCAGCCTTTGTCATCAAAATCCCTGAATCGTGTGCAAAGTGAACTGAATGAGTGCGCAAACATGGGGTACCATTTTTTTTTTATCTGAAAATGACTGCCCCAACTAGTTCTTTCAAGAAAATCTTATATTTTCTTTCATTTTTTAATAAGAAATTTGTTACTTATTAAAATTACTCTTTATATTATTAATAAAGGAACACTATTAACCAAAATATTTTGTGAAATAAAACGAAATTCAATATTCATGTTAAATCTTAACTTAAATTGTTGGTGTGCAGACTTGGGGCCCACCAATTATAATTTAAAGTAGGCCTAGCCTAGATCTATTCTAATCAATTCAAGTCATTGGATTCTGATAAAGCTAGGCTAGATCTAAGTTAAAGGTAAGCCCTCACTGCCTCAGCTCATTCAGCTGTAATTGCAAAACATGACTGCGATCGAAGAACAACCTGATCCCCATTGACACTGGTCACCATTATTTTTACTGTGTGTGATTTCCTTGACACGCAAATGAATATGTCATAATCACGATTCTGTTCTCGAGTGCCCTCGAATTCCACAGGAGCTACATCGCCAGGCTTCGAGAATGGTGTTGTAGGGACTACCGGTAGGGTCTAAACCAGGCAGCTGAGCTCTGAGTCTGAATCTGATTTTGTCACAACTCTTGAATGGCTTCTTACGATAATCTGGGCATACCGTATCCACTCAAACTTCAATGATCGCCATTTTCATGTTAAAGTGAATCCTGAGAGTATTAACATGAAATTGAAAATAAATCTGTTCACTTACAGTTTTTGTTCAGCAATAATTTATAGTATCCCAGAGCAGACGTTCACGCCCCACGTCGATCCACCATAGAGATGAATTGTATTTTTTACGTACAGCTGGTACGTTTAATCGCGATCGCCGCAGATGGCAGCAGACTTATATTTCTATTCTAACGAGTGCTGTGTTTCCGGTCAACTTCAGGAGAGATTTTTGTGTATTTCATACATTTCTGGTAATTTGGTGTTGCAGTAATTTCGTAGATACCGGTATGCGGATTACTTTACAAGATTTGCTTGTTTATTTCGAAGCTTATATATCACGTTTTATGTGATAAGTGTTTTCATTGCCGTGATAGCGTATGAATTTGTATTTGGTGAGATGGTGTTATCGGTCACCGTCTACGTCATGTACCGGCCGGTACGTCGTTCTCAGTCAGTCGGCAAGCCCTGAAAAAGTAGCTTCTTTTATCCAAGTGATCATGACTACCGGTATAGGGTTTTTGCATTATTAATGAGCTTGGTGCGAACCAAAACACCTCTTTTTATTCTGCCATTGCTGCTCTAAATATTAACCAAATTTCATGTTTTTGGTATCTTTGTATAAATTGTAAAGAAGAAGAATCATTCTCTTTTAGGTCATGTGTTTGGAATTTTTAAAAAATGTTGGAATATAGGGAAAACTTTTGATATAAAAACATGAAACAAAATGATTTTTTTTCATGCAACAAATGTTGTTGTTTTCACACTTGATTTCTGTTTGAGCACAAATGATTTTTAGATCATAATAAAGCTGAAGATCTACGCTTTAATATGATATAATTTGTATAAGAAGATGTATCTTATTATAGCGATCGCAACGGGTTCGCATTTAACACATTTCCTATTCTGCCAACACACAAAATGGGCAAAATTCATTGAGCCAGTGTATCAACATTTCAAATCCTTTTTTCATAAAATGTTACGATCTTTTTCTATTATACCTAAACTTCTTATTTCTAGTCAATTTACTCACATTTGCATCGCCAAAATGTTGTTTTTAAGGCCGTTTTCGAGAGCACCACCTGTCCGTCGTCACACGATGGAAGTCGCCATTTTGGAAAATATGACTCCAGAACCGGGTTAATCTTGCAAGTTACTTTTACTTGTTGACGCCCTTTAGGGGCATCAAATAACCATGTGTTATGTATCATTAAAATCGGCAGACTTTCTTCTACAAGTTAGTGACAATTTCAGTTCAATGTCGGCAATGTTTTTCGTTATAAAAAGGAGTTTTTTGGACACTTAAGGTAAATCATGTTTCTATTTTCTTACTTCAAAGCCGTATAAACAGAAAATTTCCCAGGGAACAATCAAATATCAGATATAAATTAATTCTTTGAAGTGTATTTGTATCAGAAAATCTAATTTTGATATATAAGAATGTGTCGCATAGCTGCGCAAGAGGCGAATGCAAGCCCATGTTGTGCCGCCTAGAGTGTGATTTTGGTGCCATGGCTGACCGAAAGGAGTGAGTGGGCGTGGTGGACGTGGGTGTGGTACTTGATGCATGTATGTTATTGTTAAACCAGGGTTGGCGATTTTTTTGATTTTTTTAAAAAAATCAAAAAAATCGGATTTATTTGATTTAAATCAGATTTTTTTTATTTAAATCAGATTTTTTTTATATTTTAAAAGTTCCTTCGAAAAAAAGGGTAATTATCCCCCCCCTTACTCTTACAATGACATCAATATTGATGTTATACATTTCACCCCTAATATTGTTCTTAAGGGCAAGTCCAAGAATTCGCGCGCGTTACGTATGGGACATTTCAGAGGCTTCAATGACCTGAAAAATAGTGTTAATTGACTTTGATTAGATTGAATACCCTCATGATGGTAGACATCTAGGAGAAGAATAATCATGGAAAAAATGGTGGCATATGACCTCGACCTTGACCTTTTAGGGAGAAAAGATGGGCCGTTACGTATGGGACGCAGAAAAAAGACAATTTTTAAAACAATTTTTACAAGTTGAGAATTCTCTGAAAGTATTTCATTTGACAACTTGTAACTCAGTGTGATAGAAGTCACAATACTCTAGTATATCTTAGGCAAGTTTCATGTCATAAGCCAAATCCCTCTAATTACAGACTCTAATTAAACAAATTAATTACATGTTACGTATGGGACATTTTGTCCCCATAGAGAATGTACACAATTTCCCCCATAATTAAAAAAATTGAAATAATTTAAAATATGGAAATAACAAAAGAGTTTCTGTCTTTTAAAATGTTCTATTGAAACATATTTGATATGACTGAAAAGGAAATTAGCCATTTCCACATTTTTGTCCTTGTTTTTCATGGTTTCATGAATTTCTTATGTATTTCTATTGTTTTTTATTTTATTCATATTTTTCCATTTTCACAATTTTTTCGCTTCAATTGTTTTTATTAATCAGTATTCATAACAAATCAGTCTTTAAAAACTCAAGAAAAGGTAAATAATCACTTTTTAGAGCACTCTTGAAATTTGTTTTTCTCCATTCACTTTGTACACGAATCTCCCCATTGACATTGTGTGTAAATGTCCCATACGTAACATGTTGTCCCATACGTAACAATTTTTTAATTAACTTTTAATTAAAAAGTAAACTCTATTTTTGAAACTTTTTGGGGTATAACATTTTCATACTTTATAAATTAGAACTTCCCAGAGATGCAACAATACAAGTATTGTATTATGAGAAATAACTTAAAAAAACATCCTCAAAATGTTACGTATGGGACATTCCGTCCTTGGACAAGACCTAATTTGCATAATTAATTAGATGACATCACTTTTTTCCCCCAAAAGTAATAAGATGTTAGGGGGTCCATGTCCCACCTATGACTAAATCTCACAAGTTTTGTTTTTATTTTCTATGAGTTTTTATAATTGTCCCATACGTAACGCCCATTTTACCAATTATGCAAATTAGGTGCCCCAAATTAGCATAAATATGCATATTATCAAATTTTTCTTAATGAAATTTTAAAATTCAACATGTGGGCTTTCTTACCCCACCAAAAATAACTTCTTAAATTAAAGATGAAATTTTGCCTTCTAGGGTGACCTTTTCTTGGACTTGCCCTTAACCACATATTTTGTAATTAAAATCCAGTAAAAATGGACAATTAAAAATAAATTTGAGGAATCATGTATCTGAACTTAATTCTATCATACATAGGCCTATGAAGGAATATTCCATAGGGAATTCCCAGTGAGTAGAGAAAATTCCCCTCTGGGATTTTTCATTCAAGTATTTAAAAAATCCAAGAGAAAAAATCCCTTATCAAAACTGCCAACAAACCCTTTGCCAATCACTAGTATTCATGTATATTGTAAGAGAAATAATTCAAATCAATGATTTTTTTCAATTAGTCACAGCTTTACAATAGTCAAAGAGAGACTACAACTGTATATGTTTAGGATCTTTTTGATAAAAAGCTCTTCTCTTGCTACAGATATAGATGCAAAACTCTCAGTTTTGGAGAACAATATAGGAGATAGCTTAGTCAAAGGGTGACTATACTACATTCTGTTACTGTGATTTTTTTACATTCCTGCATTAATCTACAATTTTTATTCCCATATTCTCTACAAAAAAATCTGATCCATGAAGTATGAAAAAAAAATCTACTTACTTTTAACTTAAAGGATAAAAACTGCAAAACTGCTTAAATTACAACATATGTATTACAAAAAGAAGTATTTTATTTTAAATGAGACACAGCTTACAACTGCCAATGATTGTAACTGAAGTACCTGCATCTTAACATTAAAATGCAGTGTTAAATGTTTATTCTGAGTTTTGCAAATTGTTGTTATAGAGCTCTTTCCATTATTACATGCAGATACAAAACTTCCATTATTTGTAGCACTGAACATAAAATGGGCTGCAGTGACTTAAAAGGTTTATAAGAGAAAGCTAAATTCTCAACAGTCAAATTATGACTGTACTACATTATGTTAATGTGATTTTTATAATTATGTTATTTAAAACATCAAACGTATGATAAATGTAACAATACGAAATAAGAGGCATGTTAAATATGTTGATTACATGCAGGTATCATTTTTTTATTTTACATGACAGAAGTAGTTATGTGTAGGCGAAGGATCAAAACTGGAAAACTGCCAACAAACCTTTCTCATTGACTTTTATTATATATTTTTTTTACAAACTGCTCTCTGAAAAGTCTTTGGATTATGTGAAAACTTTATGTTAAGAAAGAAATTGACTAATAATAACTGACAAAGAATGTAAAATTTCAGAAGAAAAACTCGACATAATTTACAAAAAATGAGTACCTATTGACAACATCTGTAGTTTTTAAGGAATTACCTGATTTTATTAATTTGTTTTAAGTAGATATGAAGACTTTGTTGATCTTTTATTGATATAAAGTTAATTCAAAGTTTTTCAGTTGACTTGAAGAATTAAAACTGCATTGAACAAATACTTTGTCCATGATTTGTACATTTTTCAATGGAAGTGATTTAAATCAATGATTTTTTTAAAAAAATCATGGTGATTTAAATCGCGATTTAAATCACGATTTAAATCAACGTGATTTAAATCCGCCAACCCTGTGTTAAACCCATTGAGATTAGTTGTAGGTGATAAGTTGTGCATTTGAGTTCTGCATGAATTATGTGTATTGATGATAAATTAATGATAATTTCAACTTAATATTTCAAGAAAAAAAACAGGCGGGAATTAAAGCATGTTTAATTCCAGTCTCATTTTTTTTTTCATGTACAGGCGCAGACCATGCATTGACTGCTGCCTGGTACTGGTATTAAAATGAATAGATACATGACTATATCTATATTCTTTTTTTTTGTCATCATATCAATAAGCTGTCTCATCAATTCACATGATGTACACAATAATGGGTCCCTGTTTTATTATGTTAACTAGGAGGGAGATTATTTTGTAAATGTGATTGTAGTAGAAATTCAGATAATGTCAGAGACTTGCTTTTTAACTTTATATATTCCAATATATCTAATGTTAATATATTCTATAATTCTAAGCAGTGGAGTACATTTCTAGCTACTGTTGCAGCTCCAGCTGTCTGATCTCGCATTCTCGGATCTACAAACAAGTTTGAGACATCATGGTAATTATACAGAATACAGAGTGAACATGGACAAACAGAAAGAAAAAAAAATTACTTGCAAAACTTAATTTTCTACTTTTGAATGATATAAATCTTACAGATACCGGGAAGTATAGTGGGACATTCATTTTTATTTTCTGATTAAAGTCTGTTGAGGAATGAGACCCCCAAGAGTTGATTAATTTTTTTTAACAACGCAAAGCGTCCCATGCACTTCTCTTGTCTTATTCTATTTTGTTATCTTTCTTCTTGTATACTATATTTTCACAAATAGAAGCTGTTTGAATAAGAAAAACATGAAGGTAACACAGCCATGCTCTACAAGATCACCTCTTGTGTTGCATTTTAGTCAAATTAACTTAGTAACCTACATGAAAAAAAAGTATGGAAGTTTCTTAGATCTACAAGTACCTGCCACCCTGCCACCCAATGGGTACTTGTCTTGGGTGGCAGAAAAGTTCCGCGTATAGCGTCCCTTTAAGAGGCCATATCTTCAGTTATGGTGCTCCAATTGTAATATGGTCTTCACCATTGAATTTGTCTTGAAAAAACCTTTCAAGTGATGTGTAATTTGTCTGTATTTAAAAAAAAAAAATCATGTAATATAGCTATATCTTAGATGGGTCAGCAGCCAGCTTTTCATAGGCCAAGTACATTTAGCAGCTCAAAAACGAGAATACTGCACTCTGATTGGTCACAGAGACCACACACCCATGCAAATATTCCAATGTTCACCACACAGGACCTCTGCAAGGTCACACTCACCATGTGGTAATCTCTTCAAATAACCCGCGCCTGTTGTGAAAACATTATTCAGCCAATCAGAACTCTGGATTTTATGTTACTCAGAAATTTTAGAAATCTCGTCTTGCATCTTGATGGAAAAAGCTGGCTGCTGACCCATCTAAAAGATGCCACATATCAAGAGTGACATTGTAAGAAAGTATAGAGTTTGAGCTTTCTGATGATATAAATAATGTTGGTACCTAAAACACAAAATGTTGCACAATTTGCAAGTGAAAACAGAGGAAGAAAATTCTGTTTGATGCATCTTTTCTGGTAAAAAATTCACTTATTTATCAAAATATTTTATTCAAAAGAAATAACCAATATGAAAGAGTAACATTTACTCTTCCCAATGGTACAAAAATAATCAATTTTACTCCAGAAGAAAGGGGTTAAATTCTTTGAGAAAAAAGTCTCACAATTCACGAGATTTTGCAGGGACATGAATTCAGCCACGAGAGGACTTGGATAAATCTTGCCCATTTGCTCATTAACACAGGGGTTTGCCGACTGACTGTTCTGCGCGTTTGTACGGCTGCTGCCTCAGCCTGGCGCTCGCCAAGGATAGCCGCTGTGAATATGTAGCCGCAGATCCTCGAATACCGGGGGAAGAACAACTAAGATGAAGAAGTATGTGTGCGATGCGCCGCGGTTGAGACCCGGGGGGGGGGGGGGGGGGGGCTGGCACTTACATTTTCAGGTGGATACCATGTGCGACCAGAAAAACGTGATGTAAAATTTTTAAAACTAAACAAAGTAGGCCTACCGGTATGTTTTTTTCAGGGTGTCATACAAACCCGGGGGGGGGGGGGCACTTGGTATAAGTGGGTATGTGCCGCTGAGGGTTTTTACAGTTTTTACACTCAAATTACCGTTCCAACATGTCCAAGGCATAGTATTTTCTTCTTATCAAGAAAAAAAGAAAGATATCCACTCCAAAGCTTTGCATATTTTCTGTTGCGCCGTTCCGGTCGCATTGATCTGCTACAACAGAGCTACCAAGTCTCACGCATTGTGCGTGAGACTCACGCATTCAGGGTCCGTCTCATGATCTCACGCATGGCACCCACTTTTCTCATGCATCGGGACCCGACAGAAAAAAAAAGGAGCATTATTATCATGAAAACAGCGCATTTATATAAAATTTCAGACTATGGACACCAGATGGCGCTATTCCGCAAAAGTTATCAAAACTTTTGCAGTAATTTATATATATTTGTATTCACTTTTCCATAGTGAAAGTGTACAGTGTCTCAGTTCAAAATGGCGACTTGCAGTGGAGAAGCGAATCCGAAGGATTCTGATGAAACTTTTGACGATAGGAGTGATAATTTCAGTGAAGGATCTGTGTCAGAAGGGGAGGATGTTTTTTATGGATTACATTTTTCCCCCAAGTTGCAGAGATGCCAACCCTCCCGATTTCATCGGGAGGCTCCCGAAAATTCATCCCAACTCCCGCCCTTACGATTACCATCCTTATCCTCCCGAAATTACGATTTTTTTTGCATTGATCAAATTGGATTGGAAGGACATGTATCGTCTGCTAACTTTAGCATGTAGTAACTCCATTACGTTCGCTGCTACTAAATTCTGTGTGAAAAGTAGACAAATAAGGAGCAGCGAAAAGCTGGTGCATGTGATATGCCCAACGGGAATCCACTGTGCACCAGGCCGGTAGGCCCGGCTAGCTTCGCGAGGCGTGTGCGCTCGCGGCCACTGGATTTGTCGAGTCGTGCGGTGGAATATCGGTGTGTGATTCCGGCGTATTGATGGGTTGATATTGACACGAAATGGCGGAAAATCAACAAAAGAAGACCAAGAAATGGTCTCAGAAGTATAAGACTGAATACAGTCTCCAGTACCTGTGTGTTCGGAAGTCGGAAAGAGGAATTTACCATGCATTTTGTGCAATTTGCAGCGTGGACATTTCAGTTTAGCAGGGAGGTCGTGATGATAATTCGGAAGCACTTTCGTTCGGGAGCAAACGGCATAGGCCTACGGACATTGCGATGACAAGATCTTCGAGCTCCACTAGTACCCTGTTGTCTTTATTTTACCAAGCAAGGGACCAGCGCTGAGCTTTTCTTTACTGGATTTATAGTGGAACATAACCTGCCTATAGCCGATAGTGATAATTCATCCTTATTATTATTGTTGAACAGGTACTTCTTTTGTCCCCTCATTTTTTATTTACAATGTGAAAATGCATATTTGATATTTTTAATGTTAAAAAAGTGGGAACAATGTTTATTTCAAAACATGTGAAATGCCCCAAAATAAGGGTCAGATTGCACCAGAGAGCATCTAGAAACCCAGAGCTTCCAGGGCCCTAAGGCGGGCCCTGGACCCCGGCTGCAAGGGTCGAGCGCTCCGCGCTCGAGATGTGCGCTACGCGCACATAATTTGGTGGCAGTTGCAAATCCTCCCTAATTCTGATTTCCAAAAGTTGGCATCTCTGAAGTTGCTGTTGGTTGTACTAGTCCAAATAGATCTAACTTGTTAGTCCCATTCAGTAGCACCAGGGGGTCAGTGCGCATTATAGTCTATAGCAGTCCAGTGGTTAATTTAGGTTTTCCTCTGTACAAAAAGAATGGGAGCTCTTTATATTTCAGACTTCTCCAACTTTTTTCAGATCTTTTTATTTATGACCACTCACACCCCAGCTACTAGGATGACCTTTTCTTGGACTTGCCCATACAGGTTTCACTATTATTTGTCGGACTATCTTAAAAATGAACAAAACATTATTTTGGGGTATTTTGCAGTGTCCAATGTGGAGAATTATACATTTATGACATGACAGTATTTGTGCGCATTGCCAATGGGAGGAATAATGCTCTTCACGTTCAAATGCTCATAACTTTTTCAGTGTTTGTCCTATTTCACTCAAGCTTTTGTTGATCTCATTCTTTTATTTTTCCGCTTGCACGCAACGTACCTTACTTGTTCCCATTTTCAACAGGTTCATAATGAGCTACATGTAGGCATGATGATGTATTTTGTTTCAGCTGTTTTTATGCTTGTGAAGAAAAAGTCAACATGCTTTTTTGTTCTCTCTCTGCAGGAATTGATCAAGACTGGATCAATCATGCCTAAAATGAAACGCACCCCATCCTCACAGAAGAATATTGTACGTGCTTACAAAGCTGCTAAGGAGGGCAAGATGTCGATACGGGAAGCCGCAATGAAGTACAACATTCCAAAGTCTACCCTCATTGATAAGGTCAAAGGTAAAACTCCTCTGGAATGCAAGAAAGGACCCAAAGCTGTCCTTTCAGCAAAAGAAGAGAAGAGTCTTGTAGACTGGGGAGTCAAGATGGCTGGAATTGGGTACAACTGCATAAGGCAACAGACCATGTACACCGTCAAGACTATCATGGACAAGGATGAAAAAGAAGGAAGAGGGAGGAGGAAACGTTTTGGGGACAACAATCTCCCGGGAAAAGATTGGTGGTTGCGCTTTTGCGAGCGGCACTTGAAGCTGAAGAAAGCCACAGCTCGGGTCACAGAGAGAACCAAGAAACTAGCAAAGTCTGATGCGGCTCTGTGCAAGTGGCAGGCTGGTCTGAAGAGGTTACTCCAAAAGAAAGGAATCAAGGATGGCTCTTGTGTCTTTACTTGCACTTCAAGTCGCTTTCTTGTTGATGGACATAGGGGTATGGTTAAATTCTGCAATACCAAGAAAACCAAGGAAGGGGAAAAGTATCTCACTGTCCTGACAGCTGCTTCCGCTAATGGGAAATTTGTTCCTCCTATGATCATTTACCCAGGAGACCATGTTGATATTGATCTCCTTGAGGATGAGGCGGTTGAAGGGACCTTCTTCACCAAAAGCCAAAATGGAGATATGAATGTTGAGCTATTCTTTAGTTGGATTGGAAATCACTTTCTAGACTTCACACCCACTAGGAAACCTATCCTGCTTCTTATTTCAGGAAACTGGCCATATGTTGATATGTATGTCTCAAGACTGTGTAAAGACAAACAGATCATCTTGTACTGCATGCCACCACATACAAATCTCTTTCAGGAACCGCTGAGGTGGAGCTTTGCGAAGCAACTGCCTCATGAATGGAAAAGGGAGTCCATGAACTTTGAAATTCTGAATCCTGGCATGAAAGTGGACAGATATGCATTCCCTGCTGTCTTTAGCAATGTCTGGACTCATCAAGCCTCGGGGAGCAATGTCATGGCAGCGTTTGAGAGAAGTAGAATCTGGCCAGCAGATTCCAAAGGCAGGCAAAAACCAGCAGTCCAAGACCATGCAAGTGTGCAGTGCTTTGATGAAGACGGCAATGCAATAGAAGTTGCCATGTACGAGGAAGTCACAAGTGAAAGTCCAGCTCATGATGTAGAAGAACAAAGTGTAGGAGTCCTGACAACAAAAACTGTCAGTTCAAGAAATGTCAAGTTTTGGGAACCAAACTGCCTCCAACAATTTGAGGAAGCTCAAGACTTGACTGAAAGCCGGAAACAACTTTTTGAAGCCCGTTTTCTTTTGAATATGGAGATAGAGAATGATCTTGTCTACAATGCGTGGAAAGCACTCAAGTGCTTGATGGAAATGAAACAGGAAACATCCGATGACGGCGACGATGATGATGATGATGAATCCGACACTGATGATGATGATAGTCTCCTGGATTGGCTTTCTGATGAGTCTGATGAAGACATCCAAGAAGACAATGAAAAAGAGAACATCAAAGAGGATAAAGATGAATCTCCTGATGATGCAGAAAGTAAACCTGATGCTGAGGATGATGATGAGAAGGAAAATGAGGAAAACGAAAATGACCCTGAACTCGATGTTGATGAAGATGGGCTTCCAAGTTCAGTATCAAGTAGTTCTGAAGACTTTATCTCATCAGCATCTAGATGCTCTCCCTCAAGGACAGCCATGTCTCCTCTGAAAATCACTAGGTACATCCATCCAGAGGAGGATAGCAACAGAAGAAGAAGTGTGAACAGTGTTACTACACCTAATAAAAAAGGTGAATAAATAAGAGAAGAGATGATCATTTCTCGTGCCCTAAGTCTGTCCAAGACAGACAGAAAATTGGTCTGCTGCATCAAACTATCTTGACTTGTTTACTTGATGCCTTTCCTTACTTTCCTCCTACAGTGTATACACATGTTTGCTTACTAATTATAAGCCTATCTGTAGTGTTGGTCAATCCTCACATGAATATTATTCCGATAGAATGTGTGTGTCCTGAGGATATAAAAGGAAAAAATATTAAAGTTGTATTGGATAAATTTCACAATTTTAACATAAAAATATTTGTTTAGATGCCCGATTAGAACAAGATATCTGCATGTATTTGTCTTGTTAATTTAAAACTCCTTCTCAAGCATGGAATGAGCTGAAATGTCAGTACCGGTATGTAATCTCTGTCTGTAGTTTTCTGATATCCAATTACTAAATGTGTAAAGTAAATACCCATTGAAGTAAGATAACGCTCATCCTAATTGCTGACACAGTTGAAATCATTAATATTTCTTTGTTTCTACTCAACCCGGTCTTCACAGGGGCCGCAGAAGTGGGGTGGTGGGGGGGGGGGTTCAGCCCCCCACTTTTTTCCAAAACCATGTACAAAAATGTAAAAATGACCATATGATTGCGATTTTTTGCATGGTCAGCCCCCCCCCCACTTTGAAAGCCGTTCCGCGGCCCCTACTTCATGCATAAAATGAAAAAAGTTAATGGAGATGAATACTAGTACATAAATTTATAAATGAATAAAAACTGATGAATATGTAAATCAATAAATAGATAAGGCAATGAATATGGTAATGTGAAATAAAAAAAGAGGCCTACAAAATTAACATAATTAAGAATGATAGGAAATCACTCCAAGAAAAATGATGAGACAGTCACTTTACTGTAAAAAATTGGGATGGATGAATTTGTAATACTGTATTTACATGTAGATAGATAAAGCAACATAAGCAACATAATTTACCTAAATGGAATTATACCTTAAGTTGCAAAAAATATCAAACCAGTTCCATGCAAGTTTGTGGTATGTAGCTGATAAATATAGATGTGGACATTTATTTGGTTTGTATAAAACATATTCAAAATTAACCATTAAATACAGAACACATTATTTATTATATTTTAAATAGTTTTTAAAATGAAGAAAATGATTGTTTATAAATGCTCATTGATCAATGCAATTTCTGATAACTTGTGTTCTTAGAATTTAGACTGGGGCCATGAATAATGCAAACATGAATAATATAACCCTAAAGGACTGGGCTATTTAACCCTATCTAGGCCGGGGGGGGGGGGGGGGCTCGGAATTGACCGCGGCGCTCACTGACTTTTTACTTTCAAGTCTTGCGCAACTTTTGAGACCAATTTTGCGTCACCCGGGTACGTGGTTCCGAAATTACGCAACATTATGTAATTGCATGTCAGACCAAAAATTGCTCAAAAACGTGATTTTGTGTACAAAGTCAATGCAAAATGTGTTTTCAACCAAAATTCATAAATGCATGATTCTTTTTAGTTTTGGTGGTCTAAATGTATTTATCTTATGCTTTTATGATCACAGAAGAATCCCCAACAAATTTCATTGAAAAAACAATGAAAAACAAAAGGTAAAAAAAAAAGAAATACATAAGAAATTGCAAAAAACAATATAATACATAAGAAAATGATTTGATATCGCAATTTTTTTCATGTACGCTTGCTAAGAACACCACAAAGAGTTTCTATACCAAGAATTAGTATATTTGGAGCTTTATTTAGGGAGTTAGAGGAAAAAAGTATGATTTCGCATACTAATTACGCATAAATTAGCATATTCACTTAATAGCAATTCGCATGAAATAAATTACTATACAATCTTGTAGATTATGTCCCAGGCAACCCGCCTGCCAATTTTCGGCGCGATCGCGCTGTCGACGGCCGAGATCTTAGGCCCCCCCCCCCCGGCCATATGAACTCCCAAAATATCCCGGCCTAGATAGGGTTAAGATGTATTATTGAGGACGGGGGGGGGGGGGCGGGCATGATGCCCCTCCCCCTTCTGATCTCGGCCGCTGTTCGCGTAATTGCGCCTAAATTTGGCACGCACATTCTTTACCACTAACTACAAGCTAGTATAAAAAGAATTCTGAAAATATGTTATTTGTTTTGAATGAAATATGCAAATTTATTCATGAAAAGCATTGCATAATTAACACCCAATTTCACTTCATATTTTCTTATTTTTTTGGAGATGTCATCTTTGTAATCTAATTTAAAGGTTTCCACAGAAAAATTGCGAAAGCCAATTTTTCCTTATGTATTTGTTTTTAGAATTTCTTATGTATTTCTTTGTTTTTTCATCTTTTGTTTTTCATTGTTTTTAATGGAAATTATTACAGACCATTTAACAACTAAATTAAACCCTAACTTAATTAAGCAGACTTATTAGAATGAAAAATAATCACCCTTTTATGAATTTCATCTCCCATAGACTTTGTACACAATGTATAAAAATGAGCCATACTCGGCATGACATTGTCTCGTAAAAAGCCACGTGATGTCGCGATGCTATGCCTGTATGTCGCAAAATTGATCTCAAAAGTGGCGCGAGCCTTCAAAGAAAAGAGTCCAAAAAATTTGCGGTGCAAAAAAAGGCGTTTCGGAAATATCGCGCGAAGCGTGGGGGGGGGCATCATGGCCCACAATCCTTTTAGGGTTAAACCATAGACCCAGCGAGTGGGGAGGGGAGAAAGGAGTGAGCGTGTGATAGACGGGTGTGGAGGGGTCAGTATTTTGGAAAAGGATGAAAGTCCAAAGATCAGCATTATGGCGATAAGGACAGGTGAATGATACAATAAGATACACAAGGGGGAAGTCATATGAGAAAGAGGAAGGAAATAACACAGAGAGGGAGGGGAAGGGTTAAGAAGGGGATAGCTGTAGGCAAGAAATAGGAAATGGACTGGGAGATGCGGTAGCTTAGTAAACATGCTATATGTTTTGATTTATAGGAAGAAATATTTTTGAGCGGAAAATAGTTCCACTTCCGATCAGGGAAAAACAAAATAGGCCATTTTAGCAATCACTTCACAGAAGCTTTCTATAACCAGAGAATCTTCTGTCAAAATCCCTTCAAAACAAAGTCTTTGTCGAAAATAGGTGAATCAAAATAGCAGTGTCGTTATGGACTATGGACAAACGTATTTGCATTTATTTGGTCCATCCGAATCTTAAGACGATGTGCTGTTTCGGTCCACCAGCGTTCGACAATGACCTCTAATCTGTCCATTGTTATTTGATGGGCATTTTCAATAGACTGAGCATTGCAGAAAGCGTCTGCGAACAGAGGCGTCGATCCTGGGGGGGCAGGGGGGGCGATCGCCCCACCAATGAAAATATTGGGGGGGCAAACATATCATTTTGCCCCCCCAATAATTCCGGATATGGCAAAAAAAACAAGATTGTAATGTTCAGCAAGCGAGAATGAGATACACGACTCGTTCTTTATTTATAATCGTGCTCAAAATGCCCGCTTTTCTGATTGGAATATAAAAAATTTCAGCTCGCGCTTCGCGCTCGCATCATTTATGTAGCAAAAACCCATATTTTTTATGATTAAATAGGTGAATGCAAATGTCCCGTTTTCACTTTAAAGCTTCAAAAGAACTCCTGCTTCGATTTGCAATCATCTTTTCTTGGATATATATCTTGTTCTTTATCAAAAACGTCCAGTAAACTGTCATTTTTTTTCAGATCGAAAAAAATCAAAATTTTCAGCTCGCGCTTCGCGCTCGCATCTATTCTTCTTTTAGATGCCAATTTTAATCATTGGTACCAAAAATGCTTAGAATATCAAGCTTTCAGTTCAGAATATGATTTTTTTAGCTCACTCTCGGCACTCGTACTATCTGTGTAGTGATGTATCCTCCTCATGAGTTACTACAAACAGTTCTAAACAGGCACCCTTTTCCTGCCAGTATACAAAAAAAAATCAGCTCGCGCTTCGCGCTCGCATTAATTTGTTGGTGAGATACGTGACTGTGCCTCATATATATATATATATATATGTGTGTGTGTGTGTGTGTGTGTTCATATATATACATATATGTGTGTGTGTTCGTGTGTATGTGTGGGTGTCTTGTACGATCCAGCGCCTTTGGAACGTTAATGATTTTGCCCCCCCCAATCTGAAAAATGGATCGACGCCCCTGTCTGCGAAATATGCTAAAATGCGCTATTCTCTCTCGAATTTTGAATGCAGTAATCCGAAAAATCCTCAATGTCTAAAAGACAATAACATCGTGCGTCAGCGCCGATTATGATTTCCCGCCAATTCAGGCGAGCTGAAGAAGCATCCTGGATCGGACATGAAACTGTTCTCTGTTGCACAACAGAAAGTCCAAATGAATAGATGCACTTTATATTTCGTAATTTGACAGTACAGTAAGTAGAAGTATACATGTAAGAGGTAGGAAGGAGCTAGATAATTATGAGAAAATGGAGAGGCCGTTCTAGAGGAAAGGCGAACATAAGGGCTGAGCGATGTCACATCGCCGATATGGTAAGTTTGAATCATTTATGCATGGAGATTAACTACCTTTCTTCATGATTTATGCAGTTGATAGTAAATTGGTAAAGAGCTATAGAGAGAGGGATAAAGGTAGATTTGGTTCTGGTGATTGGCGATTGGTAATGGTCTAGCGCCACCTCATGTTCAGTTTTGGTAATCTTTGTGCCCGCCTCTGCCGTCTTGGAGTCCATCATTCTCCCTGTCTTTTTTTTCCCCTTTCCACAATTCCACTTCCCTCTCATTCTATTTCTCTCTCTCTTGGATCATGGGCGGAAATCCCGGGGGGGGGGGCGGGGGGACGTGTCCCCCCTAGTCAAAATAGTAGGGGGAATATAAAATGTCCCCCTACTATTTCCGGTTTTCTATGATGGTAAGAAATTCATCATTCAAAATCGAAATAAAACATTTGAGGACGAGATGACTTTTTCTGATAACCCTTTTTTTCTTTTTTTTTTGCTTGTCAATTTTTTTTTCGTCGAAATGACCTGAAATTTGGGGTGATATAACTATTTTTTTTTTTGACTGTCAAATTTTCCAGCCCCTTGTCCCCCTACCTTTTGGAAAAGATTTCACTCCCTGTCTTGGATGCCCACCACTCTACTATTCCTTACTTTTTTGATCATCTAGATCCTTTTCTTTCCATCTCGTCATGCTTTGTACTGTTTTGTGTAAGTTTGTCGAATGATGGCTATCTAGGCTTATTTTAATTCAAATCACAAAGTGTGAAAATAGGCCCTACATAAATGCCAAGTATTCTCATGTACTTTTAATTTGCCGTCATGAATACTAAATCAAAATCATCTTCCAACAAGTCTTACTGTTTTACTCATATTTCTGGAGAGAAAAATATATTTCTAAGCAATATAGCCTAGATAAGTCATTCATTCATTTTTTTTTTCATCTCATTTAGGTTATTTCGAAAAAAATCTGTAACACGATATTACAAAAAATTGTAATAATCATGATGTTAACTAAAAGTCTGAACATAAATTAATAAAAATGAAATAATCCAAGTAAACTACGCTACATGAATGAAGTGCGTAAAACTGAAATATGGAGGAAATCTTACAGAAGCAGAATGCATGTAGATGAAGTTCCCCCCTTTTGATATTTTTTTTACTTATATTTGGCTTTTGAATTCCTTTAACACAGATACGTGACAAAACATATGGCAAAACAGCGAAAAGCAGCAGCCATATAACTAATGCAAATATTTAAAAGCTTTAAAATAAGTTCGTACTTATAAGTATTATAGTCACCATTTGTAAAGTTTAGTGTTACTATTTGTTTACATATTTTTGGTGTGTTGTAAAATTCTAATTTCAATGAAATCGCAATTCGATAATGTGACATTTTTGCAGAACGCTCAAAATATAGTAACCGAGTTAAATTTAGACTAGCAACAGCGCCATCTGCGATTGACGGATGACCATACTTTGTTCTTTAAATTGTAGAAATCACTCAATCATATCAATTTGATATTAAAATAAATACTAACGGCAATTTAGAAATTCAGGGGCTTAGAGAAAAGCCATTCTCTTTTTGCGAAAGCAGTGTTAAAATTTGGTCTTAATCTTTGTTGATGCAAGCTAAATACTCGCGTTTATTCTGCTAACTCTAGCGTTAAATCGAGAAGGCGAGGGGAAAATAATCGCCAGGAATTATGAACGCCATCCTATTTCTGCTCCAGGCTTTGTTATATGCATCAAATCAAAGGGGCTTTTACCATTCAATGCGCCTTTCCTCCTTTCATTTTAGTAATCATGAAATACCCAAAGTGAACAATCCATCTCTTTGATTTAACAAAGAAATCACTTTTTTCAAACGTGTTTAGTAGTAGGCCTATACAGTGCGTCTCAAAAAAAAGTTTACACTTTGAAAAAGCCCTGGGAATTACAAAATATACAACGTGTGGATAATTTCTTCACATATGTGTTTGGGTTTGGGTCTCATATATCCAGGGAAAATAAAAGTTATGACAGAATGATACACTTGAGTGAGCACTCTTCATTTTTGTAAAGCTCGCAGAAATCTGCGCAGAAATACTCGTCTTCACGCTGTGTCAAGGGGAAAAGGCGAAATCAAACTTACCCTGTGAAACATTTCTCATACATTTGCCTTGCACTTTTATTCAGTTGAATTAAAACGGATACATTCAATCATTTTGCAACAATTTTGCCAACCAATTTAAAATTTCAACACTTATAGTTAGCACAACCTCTACCCTTTTTGTGCCAGCTAGATCTGAGGACATAACTGAACTTGAACAAAAGATTATATCAGACATCTTCAACATTTTCAGTAAGTTTTCATCATTTCAAAGTGGGTTTACATTTCATTTTTCATTTGATACTTGTTTCTCCACACTTTTCCCAAGCTTGACAATTAAAAAATAAAAATGAAGCCTAATCCATTTCATGAAAATCACGTCTCAGTGTAAAGCAAATATCGTCAAGATGAACTCGGTGTGTGGGGGAGTGAGGTGGGGCACAATGCGATCTTCGAAGTGTTTTGGGCAAGGAAACAAGTTAAAAAAGGTAAAAGGAGTCTTCAAATCAATTTTACTAGCTAAATTCCACGTGTTCTTTATGATTAAGGTCTACTTGTATTCGCATAACTATTTCAAAGGTCTGCGCAAATCATTTTTCACTAACTTTTCCAAAGTAAGTGGTGCTCACTCAGGCGGAAATATTTTTCGACAGTTATGTCGTCATTTGCTAAAATGGATCTGTACCAATGTTAAAATGTGGAAAAATCTTCAGGATATTGAAAATGTGTAATTTTACAGGATTTTCTCTAAGTGTAAACTTTTTTGATACGCACTGTATCTCAATGAAGGCTTTAATTGGCAACACAAAATACCATAGGTCTTTGCATTGAATATCTTTACTACAAAACAAAGGACATATAGTAAAGAGTTATCAAAATGATATAATTTGATCATTTTCATGCTAAAACATAACAAACAAATATTCGTTCGATTTTTATAAAGGAAATGACGTGTCAAATATCAGAACCTAAAGAAAAAAAATATACTGTTCAAACTTGTCCATTAGTATTCGTTATATTTTACTAAACTTCTCTCGTTGGGGAAAAGACACAATGATATTTTATAGACTCAAGGTTGCCATTTACTTTAAATTGGCATCTAAGAATTATTATCGTGAGGAATATACATGACCAATAAACAAAAAAAGGAAAAAGTATCTTAAAAGAAACCCTTCTTCTCAGATTAGTTGGTATAAGTTTACTTTTAAATCCCTTGCATACTTGTGTCTATTATCATTATCATTTGACAGATATCGCAAAATCCCAGCTAGTTTATCATGCTTTGTGTGTACCTTATTTTTTTGATAAAATTGATATTGAATTATCGCTTTGCCACCTTTTTTGGTGGGTGGGGGGGGGGGGGGTGAGTGGTATGAATTAAGGTCGTAGTATTGTTTCTGTTACTTTTCTTTCCATCTTGCATTTCGATGATTTGCAGTCGCTCTATAATCATCTGTAAATTTTGCAATTGACTTTAATTTGTCAGGATAACAACATGATTTTTTTTAAAATCCCTCCTATGTTGTCTAATTTTATATCTACTATTACACTGTATATTCATGGCCGTAGTCTTTTTTTTTTAGGGGCGTCCTTTTTAAGCCATTGTGCTCATCACTGTCCCCTCCCATGCAATGACTGTTGTTTATTACCAAGGCATATTATTGTTAATTTATTCTCTATCATATAATGCCCATTTGTTGCATCAATCAATTCAGGGATAAAAAAATAACAAATCTTTATTGACTTCAAATAATGATCAGCCCAACTCTGGATTTCACTTTTCACTTATTGGCTGTAAAAAGTGGGTTTTTTTCACTTCAAAGGATTTTAAATCATTTAAAAAAATTATTTTAATGTAAACCCATTGTTTGTTAGTTCGTTAATGTATAGCTAAACTTGATTCAGTTAAAATAATTTCTGATTTTTTTTTCAAATCATGCGTGAGATAAACTAGAAATCCACTGACATATTTGGTAGATGCACACTGCAGGTTAATACATTAACTTAAAGTTAAATTATGCATACTTGATCTTGCTAAGACGCATATTTTAACGAAAAGACCGTATTTGTTTGTTTTTTGTTTTTCATTTTTTAATTAATAGATACATATCATGATTTATTAATGTGAATTCTCAATATTGTCAAACAGTCATACAAGATGTAACTTTTTATCCATTGTAACCCTATGCATATTTCTCAACAGAAAAAATACCATGCAAGGAATTATAAATTTAGCACTTTTTACCCAAATCGACAAGTTCAGTACATGACTGACCACCGATTACATCCAGTAGATGCACAAGGAATCATCAGCATAATTATATTCCAACCTGAACAGACCATTAATGTATTATGAATGCAAATATCGTTTTGCGAGGGAAAGTGCAGCGACCGAGCGAGAAAAGAATAGTAGAATAATTTAGTTTGTCGTAGATTAACGACACAAATAGGTTGCTGCACGATCAACATAATTTTCATATTTCTCGTTTTTATATTCATTATTTATTTATTTGTTTATTCATTTATGTATGTATGTCAATTAATCCATTTACCTATCTATTTATTTATTCATTCATTCGTTCATTCATGTATATATGTATTTATATGTATATGTATATATATATATATATATATTTATATATTTTTTTTTTTGGGGGGGGGCTTGTGTCTCCAAAGGGCTGCCTTATGGTTCCAGATGTAAAAGGATAAAAGGTCATGAAGTGTATTAAGTCAGGGGGAAATTGTATTGCAAGTATGCGGATAAAATGATACGGGGGGGGGGGTGAATTGCCTCTTTTGATATGGTTGAAAAATGAGGATCATGACAAAAACTCACCAAACTCAATCAGGTTCATCGTTTTATCGAACATCTGCAAAATTTACATGATTGATCTAAAGATGGCACACATTTGCTACTATTTATTTTCACTATTAGTAAAAGACACTTATAGACAACACATATACCATAACAAGTCTTTACATTGTCTAATCTATTGAAACATCGACATATATTTAGAAATATTTCGTCCAACGTACTTACTAATAAAAAGTATACGTGGGAGCTATACAAAAAAGCCATATAACAGCGTTAGAGTAAAATAAAAAAAACATGGGAAACATTATATTTTAGAGCGCTCATGTCATGAAAAAAAGATTCAAAGAAAAGGTTTTATGATATGTTGTATAATTACTACACGCCTTACTGTTGAGCAACCCCCCCCGGAAAAGAAAATCCGAGCGAAACGTACCCCTTCGTCACCCCAACACAAATCACTGTCCCTGGGTGACAATATCGATTTTTATGTTTTAACTTTCAAAATCAGTTTTAACTGAACATTAAAGTTTCTGCCAGTCTCTGTTTCCAAGTGAAAATCGACACACAATCAACTTTTTTTGTTCATATATGGAATGACTTCATCTATAGAAACTTAACTCCACGTGGTGCATTGTACGAGACTGGTTCTGATCAGAATCTGATCACTATTTTCGCGCTAAAATTCACACCTTTGTCGGTGCTTTATAAACGGCTTATCCATATCATTGACAATTAGGCTGTAATTTCCTTAATACGTCCAACCGCGATCGGGCGGTCCCTTTTCACCTCGAAATCTGATTTTTAGGAGAGCAGATTTTGCAACAAACCGGCTAAAAGCACAGCGTGAAAGTCAGAACAATAGTCAAAGTCAAAAGAAACCAGGTTCGAGGTTAACCTACGTATAGTCGAAATGCACTGGACCGAGTTTCTTAACCCTCTAAATCTGATATTAATAGGGTTAAGGGGGTAGAACGCCGCCGCGCATTCAAATGAGGACTCGTTGGCGGGTAATCTTGTTTTAAGGTTTTTAACATGATTTTCTGGTCAATTTCCTTCTTTGTGAGGAGGCGACGCATAAGGGCAGGTTTTTAACACCAATTGAATGACACAAAACGACTGGGTTTAACACCTACGGATCAATGATCAATAAGTAGTTGATGCGTGTTCTATCTGCACGCAATTTTACAATAAATCATATGAACATCGGTTGAGCTGATTAGAGTAAATGTAATGATCAAATTATCTACTCTGCATGTCTGAAAATTTGCGTTAGACACGATGTATGAAATATGATGATTAATCGTTGCTTTGCGTTCCGAGTTTAAGTTTTAAGCTTGAATTCTATTTCTAATTCAAAGGTAAATGAAGGTATCTCTCGTTTGATTCAGGAAGAGTCTTGGGACCAAGTTTTTAAAGCAAAATGATTTTATCAAAATTTATAAATGAATAGGAGCTATTCGAAAAAAAATGAAGTAGTCAGTAATCATTAAACATTCATCAAAATAATCCTGTAATAAAAGAAAAAAAATTCTTAAAAGTTGAGATGATAAAATGATTTTTTTGTAATTACATATGAAGATTAAAATTTCAGCAAATATACAGGAGTCCATCATGGATTATCAAGCTCAATGAAGAGCTACACTCTAAAAAAAAAAAAGATGAAATAATAAATAAAAATTCAAAGGTTGCAGGAGTGACACCATTTCCTCAATGTTGCATTTACCACTTTCAATGTATCGATCCAACACTTAAAATATTAGATTCAGCTTTACATACTCGATGCAAGGTTGGATATAACATTTTGAAAAGGTTGTCACTCCTCCAACCTTTTAAATGTTGATTGAGCATTTTATTTTGAGAGTGCAATTTTATATTTGTTTATTTATTTATTTCTTCATTTAGCTGTTTATTTTTCTATTTATTTATTTATCTATTCATTTATTTATTTTTTGGAGGGGGTCCTAAAGATTGAAGTATGAGTATATGCATGCCTACAGAATTAGGTCCAGATGAACAACGCGTGCTCGATACGTAAGAAAAATTCAAATAAACTAATCTGATAGCGGTATATTCTAAATACACCATATACACATAAACAGGTTGCATACAGTAAAATAATAGGAACGCGAAGCGCGAGCTGGAATAAATGTGCTGAATAAAAAAATGACATTACACTGACTGTTAGCAAGACAGGATACGCAAGGGACTAAATAGAGAATGTATATATTTTGACACTCAGACGGGAACATAACTTTTAAGACCTCAGAGAGGATGAGCATCTAAATAAACAAGACATTGTATTTGCTATACTGACTTTTTGGCCAAAAAGCATAGATCAATGTAATTGATCGTATAAATTATAGCTCCAATGTTAAATGACCTTGAAAACACGGACACTTTAGTGATTGTTTGTATCAGTGAACATTCCGCAGCTCACTAAACCGCCGCGCTCGCAAACCGCGAGCTGTGTTTATAGTGATCTGAAAAATGAAAATTGTAAGGACTATTCATAATTATCAGTAAATGAATATGATCATCATGGTCATGATGATACGCATCTCATTAAAGAAAGAGCACGAACTTAAGCTCGACCTGAAATGATCATACAAGGCATCAAATGATGGCATGAACAGGACTCGCATCTAACTGCAAAATTAATATGAGCACGAGGCGCGATTTGAAACCCTGTATATTAAAACCTTAAAAACTGAAATTTCGAGCACTTTTTCTAATCACCAAAATGATCAATTTCCAATCAAATATAATAACTAAAGCGTGAAAGATTTACTTGTATTTATAAATATCCACCACTAAACATAAAAAGTTTTAAGCAACATGGAATCCACATGGACAGAATTATGTATCTCATCAAACTGTGGCAATGCCAGCGCGAAGCGTGAGCGGAACTTTTATTTGTCAAATTTGTATTGGTCATTTTCTTAAAACCTTTTATTGGTCATATTTCTTTATTTTTTAATTCCCTGTTGTTGATATTTAGGTGAAGTAAATGGGTACCGGCAGGAAGTAATTCCTCGAAAAGCTGTGCGCACCAGAATCGGTATTAGGAGCACCTAGCTAGGAGGATACGTGCGCTATACAAATCCTATACTATTCATTTATAATTTATTATATATTTTTTCTCACTACATCCTTTCTACTTCTTCTTTTTCTCTTCTTTCTTCCATTTTATCATTATTTATTGCATCGCCAATAGTTGGGAGGGGCGGCCGCTACACCCCCCTCAACAAAGACCAATGAGGGTAGGGATGGGTGTGTGTGTGTGTATAATCCACTGTGCATAGCTAGGATGGGTGTGTCTTCCACATGTGAGAGTGAGGGTGTGTGCGTATGTGTATGATATTGTGCGTGCGAAAGAGGATGCGCGTGTGCGTTCACGTGTGTGTTTTCACGAAATAAGAAAGGAGAGAGAAAGGAAGAGGGAAATAAGACAAATTTGTGCGTGCGTGTGTGTGCGTGGGTAGGTTTGTGTTGTGGGTGTTTTGCGTATGCTTGTGGGTCTGTGAGCGTGTGCAAGGGTGTGTGTGTGTGTGTGTGAATTGCATGCAAGAGATGGTGGATTGGCTATTTTGGCGGCATGCAAGTGTGTAAGGGTTTGTGGGTATTTGGGCGTGGGTGGGTGTGTGGGAGGTTGTGTACGATTGCGTGTGATCCTCGACAATTTCGGGTCACGTGAGTGGGAGTGAAGGTGGGTGTGTAAGCGCGTGTGTTTGTGTGGAATGCGGTGAGTGGTCGGTCCAGGGTATAATCCTCATGTGGGCTTTTATTTAAAAAACAAATCATTTTCGTTTTTTTTTATTCATTTCCTGGACGAAGTACATGTATGATTTTGTTTCTAGCTTTATATTTTTACCTTTAATAACTATCCTTATTTTCTATACCATCTGGCTTAGCAAATACATTTTTTTTTATACTTTATACATGCATATCCAAATTTCTTATTTATTCCAAATCCCTATTTTCCCATGCCTACTCTCTCAATATTATTTCAGATGTTATTTCGAACAATAAAAATATGAATTTTAGTTTTTTTTTCATATTCAGTATAAGAAAGCTTTTTTTTTTTTGGGGGGGGCCCAAATGTTACCTCAACCCATTCTCTCTTACGGTACTCCCTTCTTTATGAATATTTTTTTGTTATGATCTTTCGTCTGATATATTGTCCTTGCTTCTCCAACCCTTTACCCTCATCTAAGCTTTCCTTTCAAGCCCGCCCTCTCTCTCTCTCTTTCAATCTCTTCATCTCCATCTTCACCTCCATTTTTCTCCTTGTTTCTCTCCTCTTTTATTCTCTAACCATCTTTCTATGCCTAATAACAGTGACATTTAAGACTCCCCAACGAGAACAATTCAATGTCGTTAATACGTGTCTAACCGAGCGTAAAATTAGGAAATCGGTTTAATATAACATCTTATTGTATCGAATTTCAACGTAATCATGAATGGAATATCAAATTTAAAGTATTAAGACTTTCGAGGCACCTTTTTCGGTTGATTTTCTTTTCTCTTAGACCGGGAGTTTGGGGCACCTGTACAAATAGCCATGCTAACGGGACATGTTAGATGAAGGAAGCACAGGAGCGGTAGAAATGCGGCACTGTTTAGAACATTTTGAGAGGCCATTGCCCCGAATGCTTAATCTTAATGCAAGTTTCATAATACACGGTGTCTCAGCATAAAATCTTAACGAAAAGGAAGGTTGAAATAGGTAAGAAGTATTCAAATAACGACGAGATGAAAATGTGAGAAAGATAATTTATCGAGAAATTGAAAGAAAGGAAATTAAACTCAATTCAAATTTTTTCGTAAAATTAAAAAAAACGTATAAAGTAACTTTAAAATAAAACGATACGAAAGTAGCACCATCAAATGATTTGGTCAAAATAATCATGAACATAAAATAATTCAGCAACGCTGCATGACTAATCTTTTGTTATGACCACATGAATTAACTCTCAAAGAAAAGTGGTCAATAAAGTATTCAAGATTAGTTTTCAGGATTCCATGATTTTATTCCATTTCCATTTTCGGAAATAGCCAAATAAAAGCATAACATAAAAACAGAAAGAAAATCACATATAAAATTATATCATCGTACACAATACAATAACATTAAAAAAAATGGATAAATATCAAAATAATTGAAAATAGTTGAAATCAAAGCTTAATTATTGTGGGAGCTATATTATAGAATTAAGCTCTCATTTGTAGTAATGGAAATTGGGAATACACTAAAACAATTGTAGAATGTGATTTTCACGATAATTACGAGCAATTGATTAAGGCAAAACTAGCAGCATTCATGTCAATGATAATATTTGCAGGATTTGTATTACCCAATATGTAATATGAACCAATGTAGTTAGACAAAAAGAAATTACATTATTTTGGGTTTTTTCAGGTATAGGAATATTTTATCATATCTAATTACAAGCGTGATAATGGTTTCTTTAACTTAGTGTCTGTACCAAATGTAATATGGTACCTATAACACCCACTTATAATATAATGGAATTGAATTTCCCAATCATTGTCATCGCGTAGTTTTTGAATCACCCTAACAAACTGAAGTCATGTTTTTAGCTAGGGCAGAACGTCGGCAAAGGAATCAACGCCGTATTATTCTTAAGATGGAAGGTTAGTGTTCAAAGAGATTAGAAATGGCGGCATGTACAAACCGCTGTAAAATAGGATGGAAAAGAAAAAAAAGCCACCTCGGAGCTGCCCACGGTGAGTGTTAAATCTAACAAATTTGACAATAAGGTTCACGTTCTTGATATTCCTACACAAATTCCCCGTTTTTATTTCAAATCGAACATTTTTGGGGGGCGAGTGTGGACGAGGGAGGCTCTAAAGGATTTTTGGATGATTTTCCAAATCGGAAATTTGAAGTTTCGGGAGCTGAAAAGTCAAGGTATGTCGAGATTAAAGTGTCTTTGAGATCTCCTCAAAATATTATGATATTTTTAAGCGGATTGGTGCTTTGTTCAACCGTGATGTGAGGTCTGTGGTATTTTTGTTGGGGGGGAAATACGAACTTTGAGGAAAAAAGCTAAAGAAAAAACAACTTTAAAAAATTGATATACCATTTGCAATCAACATTTAATAGGCAAGGGCAAAACGAAGATTGTATATTAACGTGTATCACGATCAGCGGAAGAAGGATATGAAAGGAAATAACACATGATGAAAATGGCTGAATTAATAAGAACGTCCAAAACATAACAGATTCAAAATAAACGAAACACAATTTGTATTAATGGATTTTTTTTAAGTTTTCGTTTCACTTGAGAAAGAGAAACCATAGGTCGAAACAAAATGATAATATGAATATCAGGTTATTAATCATGTCACTTCCTTGCCAAAAAGGTATTTTTGATACATGAATTTAAAGCCATCCAGAACTCGTAAGAAAATTTTCAATTATAAGATCTAAAGATCGTAGTTTATCGTGAATAATTATAGATTTTTTTTAAAAGATCGCGTTTGGAGTGCTTTTCAAGACTCAAGATTTTCAATTTTATAACCATTTATCATGGGTATATTTTGCAGGCTTGGTTTATTATCTGAATTTGTTAGGAGGGGAATCTGATTTATTGATAACCTTTTAAAAATGTCAAGCAATAATTGAAGGAATTTTTTTAAAGTTAAAACTGTATGTATTGATAGGTTTGTTCATAAAATAATACCTTTCAATCGATATGCAAATCACCTGAAAAAAAACAACAAACTAAGTAAAAATTTCGACTGGATCTGAATGAAGGAAAAGACAATCTTGCTAAAACCCAATCAGCAAAATAAAATTTTACGGATTTTTGTGCTCTCATAATCGAAAATATATTTCCTTTATTCTAACAAATGAGCAAGCAATAAATTGTATACTTTCTTGTTTTAAAAATAAGAAAGATTCAGAATATGATAGAATTAATAACGCTATACATAAATATATAAACAATGTTCATTATTTATCCATTGATCAAGCTACGAATGCTATGAACGTTGCCAAGGCCACGATTAAAATACACTATATGTGGTAAGACTGGTATTGATAATTGCAGACCAATTTCCTAATTGTCTACATCTTCTTATGTATGGAAAAAGATGATTTACAATCATATGATTTTTCAAAGATAAGTATGACCTTTACCCATCCAACTGGCCTATCGTCTAATACTGATATATTCGTATATATTTATCTTCCTGGTCCCTCTCTTTTGTTGTTGATATTGAGTTGACCAACGTACATGGAAACTGCGCATTGTGGAAATTGCGGCAAACAAAATTTGTACCGGTATCACCACATAAACTAATACTTCCTTTACCAAAATAGTCAATATATGTTTTTATTTGTCTCTGGTTTCATCATTCCTAAATAATCTAAGGTTATACTCATATAGATAGAAAAAGGGAGCATATTTCGCATTATCTGTGATTTGTGTTTTTCGCAATGCCTCATACCGACAATGCCCGATCTAAAGCATCCTCAAAATCAACAATTTGAATTCACTTTTCTCTCAAATTCTGTATTATTATAATAGGGGCAGTTTGTACCCTTTGTTTTACACGGTATTTTTTTCCTTAATATGTCATAGATACCCAACTGTAAAAAAATCTGATGATTTCCATTTACCTGTAATTTATTTTTTTTTATCAATAAGATTAAGCCCCATCTACAAGTACATTTTATAATAAGCACTATGACGTTTTACACCCAAACCTTACAATCATGGGGTTTTTCTCCTAACATTCTCGATTTTGTAGTGTGTGTGCGGGGGGGGGGTGCATTGTATGACATACGAATGTCAATGTTTTGGTTTTGTTATGTAACTTGCGAAGAGCTGTCCCACAGATCATATAATATGCATCCCATAATTCACTATTTGTTAATGGTCCATGTTGACTTCAAATATTTTCTCATATAGTCAAATGATGTGATTGATTATTTGCAAGCGAAACCACTTTTATGATTTTTTTCGGGAGGCTGCTATAGACACACCCGATTTAGTAAATTCAATAGAATAACTTAAACGAATTTACGAGGATCTTATGAATAAACATAAATAATTCTTTTATGCGTTATATTGTGATAAACCTTTTTTGGAGGGGGGGGGGTGCTAAAATATGATCACTTTTCATATTCTGCTTTAGATAATATCAGTCTTCTATTGGATCTTATGAATGACTTTTCAGCAATTTGCAATTTAAAAAAATCGTTCTTTAAGTCTGTTTATTAAAGTGTATTTGTACATTTTCTTGCAGACATAAAAAATGTTAGGTGACACATGATCCAAGACCACTTAGACAACAATTTTGTCCGTGCATTAAAAAAAGAAGAATTCCTCTTTTCAAAAATGGATGCTGTACAGTATAGGCGGTCTTTTTTTCCTTTTAAGTGTTTTCTTTATGTGAACTTAATGAATACCTTCTTGGGTTTGTGTTGCAATACAATACAATCTTATTTTCGTGTTTTAAAAGTCGCTGCCCTTTGGTTCAAAGAAATGTTACACTCTTTTAGCTGTGCGCGAGATTTTCACAAGCCCAGCACAAAGGGTCCACTTGGACCAGCGGTAAAAGCAACATTGCTTGTTATTTTAGTTCTCCCTTCCTATGTCTCGGCGGCATTGCCATATACAGTAGCGAGTACCCGAGATTGTTTTCCAGCGCAAAGAGGCGAGTATTTTAGTCGAATACGGGTTCTAATTTGATACTTTAGTAACAGCCGCCATTTTGTCTCGTAGGGGAGGGTTTTAAACATTTTCCCCTTGATCCGGGACAACAAAAGAGGATTTCAGGATGGGGAGGCGGTCGAGGCGTCAAAAAGTCTGAGAGTTTCTGGAGAAAATTCGCTTGTATCTTATTGCCCGTGAATAACAGCTCGCATCCCTCTTATCCTGTTTATTTTCTCAGTGAATTTTCTCTCCTATTACCTCTCGTCTTCATTTTTCCTTTCTATTCAATCTTCAGCATTTTAAGGAGAGGTGTTTTTAGTGTTGTTTGCTCAGTCTGAGATGGGATTATTCTGGGCTATTCAAGTCAGATGAATACTAGCGAGCGCGCGAGTAAATAGTTACCGACCCCTGGTGTAACGCATCGCCCTGCTCTCTCCCGACCGAGCTCTAGACACAGCTCCGATGGATTGCGGATTGCTCGTCTTCTGGGTCCCCGACAAATCCCAATTGTAAACTTTAAGAAACCAACCTTCCTCCTTTCACAACTACTCCTATTAATGCCAGTCTTCCCCTATTTTTCTTCTCTGGAGTAATTGGGAGACGGGTGAGATGTTATTGTGCCGGGGAAAAGCCGATACTACCCCTTTGTGAAGACACTGTGTAAAATACAACCTAATGAATACTTTATTTAGTTGACTAGTATGGGATGACCCCTCTACAGTATTAAGCTCTTGGGCTAACTTTTTAGGAGACACTTCAAGAAGATGTTACCATCTCAAGCACTCTCGAAAGACCTTTTACTCCGGATTACTACCAGCGGTATTTATATTCAACGCATCTTAAAGCAAGCCGTGAGTTAATTTTGGGGTGTTGACAACGTAAATGAACAAAATCAATAACAGAAACTTATCACTGTTTCCTCTTGACTATACCAGCTACTATAGGCAGTGTCAAACCTCGAATCCCCCTCCAGTAAAAAGTTAAAGGTTGTCTGATTTCCAGATCTTGCGGTTAAAATTGAAAGAGCGCCCCCTCAAGCTGCGTTGATGAGGTCAATTATGGATTTACCAAGCACTTAAAGACAATCAACAATATGAAATTAATGCCATCTCGTTTTCTCTTTTATTATTTATTTATTTTTAAGCCAGATCATGTCTTTAATTTATCCTAATCCATCAACCGCCTTGCTGATCTCCTCATCGTCATCGTCATTCCAGAACATCCCGTCCTCTTTATCTTAGTCGCCATCGTTGTTATCTCATGCTATTTGTAAACATTACTAATTTATTCCACTTTTGAAAAGAATCGATGGAAATAACGACGGAGGCTTACGGAGTTATTTTGAATATTCAATCCCATAAAATTTCACTTAATCTCTTTACTTACAAAATCATTACAAAAATATTATATTTTTAACACATGACTGTAATTAAAGATGTATTCCTTTTACATGCTTAGATAAGACGAGAAACATAAATATGTCAAAGCTATATATATATTTGATAATGAGTATGATAAGTGTGGGTGTGCTAACATAGGTAATGGGTACCTTACTTGATTGACATTATTACTGAATAGGATCATGATATTCACATAAATTTATTAATTTTTGACCTTTTTTTGTAGATTCATCATATATTCATGAAAAGTATTTTTTTCTTTGACTAATGATTTTTAAGAGACTTTCGATACAGCAAAAAAAATACTAGTACTAATAGTATTATTAGTAGTAGCAGTGGTAATAGTAGGAGTAGAAGTAATAGTAGTAGTAGTAGTAGTCATGGTAGTAGCAGTAGTACTATTACTACTACAACTACTACTACTAATACTTCCATCACTACTTATACTACTTCTACTATAGTACTACTACTATACTACTACTATGAATCTTTACTATTATTACTATGACTGTAATATTCACACAAGTTTATTTATTTTCGACCTGTTTTTATAGATTCATCATAATATGTTCATGAAAATCATTTGCAATTTTGGCTAATGATTTTTAAGAGACTCTTTTTATATAACAACCTAACCAAAAACTGTAACATTACTACTAGTAGTACCCACTACTGTAATTACCAGTAATACCAGTGCTACTACTACTACTACTACTACTACTACTAATACTACTACTATTACTACTACTACTACTACCGCTACTACTACTACTACTACTACTTTTACTATTTCTACTACTTCTATTTCTACTACTATTACTACTACTATTACTACTAATACTACTTCTACTATACTTCTACTATGATTCCTTTGACTATTACGTCTATTACTTCTCTCGTTTCTGTTATTGTGACTAATCTCATAACATGAATTGCTGAGTATTTGTTTATAACGGAGGTCAAATGACACAGACATTTCAAAACCATCGACAAAACTTAATAACAAATTCAAAACAATAATTAATAGCCTGATTGGACTGAGCGAAGAATGCTGAAAGAAACATTGAAGACCCAGACATGTCAACTGAGACATGTCTACTGTTTACACAAATATTCAAGAACGGATTTATTCTGCTGTCACTGTCTACAAATTTTTTGTTACACAATAAGCATAAAGTAGGAGGAAGGGGGATTATTAGCTACAATAGACCACTTTCCCCAAGAAGGCTTGTGTACAGAATAAGATTATAAAGACTCTATAGATATAATAATGTTCACTTTAGCTGTTAAAGAGCAAACAATCTATCTAATCTACCCCATTGTTCATACGTGTTAGGAGGTCAATTTTGTTTATCGTCATATATTGAGTCAAGAACACACACAAGATATATATAATATATATGTACACACACACATATCCTCTCACACACACAAATATATATATATACACACACATATAAGATTTTTTGAAAAAAAAATGAAAAATGAAAATCCATAATTTATTGTTCGAAATAGACATTTAGATATAGATATTTAGGCTTACATACGTCTTCAAATGAAATTAAATAGTTGTTTAAAGAGAATTCTAAACAAGATAAATAAGTATGAAAAGGTAACATAATGTGCAGATAAGTGAAATTTCGAGCGAACCCGGACAAGCAACAATTATGAACAAATATAAATGTCTAAAAGAAATCACTATATGTGTGGTGATCGCATAGTTAGTCCGAATATGGACATAAGCAAATGAGCAAAGTGGTGCTTTTGAGAAAGCTACAAATTGCTGATAATTCAGTACTTCATAAATGGAAATGTTGTCCCTATAACTCCTCGCAATTATTTGCTCACAAAGATGCAGAGTTGAGATATACATAGGATATGGTATTTCATTTCTCCTAACATCCATCATTTTCTTATTAATCTTTAGATTACTTTCCAGTTTTCACTTTCATTATTTGGTATTCTGTTTTAAAATAAATCAATTTATTTTGTCAGTTGAAATCCCATTTTAGCTTAAAATGTAGACCATTACATTACCTTACTCACACACTCAATATTGCAATAACTATTTTATTTAATTATCAGCAATTTCCCAATGTGAATCACAACTCGTATGAATTACTGACTCTACTTATAATAATACTCTTCTTCAAGTTCTGCCAAAGGATATTACGTGATGAAAATTCCACGAGAAATCACATTTTGCGGCTTATTCAGTACTTCGTCTCGTGAAGTACGTTATTTGAATATTCTGATGCTATGTTTTATATATTGTAATTATTGCATTATAAATTTTGTTGGAAAAATAGATAAATGAATGATTAAATGCAATGAATGAATATTATTTCGCAGATGTTTACTAAATCATAAGAAACAACCAATCAATTTTCTCACCATTTATTTTACAAATATAAAACATTATATTAGATATTGATTGATTTAATATACACTGTCTTCTTAAATGTCTCAAGACATAAAGCTCCAACTTTACAGTACAACGCATTTTTTTCTTCAATATTTTTTTTGTATATTCATTCATTGGCGAGATTCATTTTGTGAGCAGATAAAACAATTGATATGGAGTATATGATTCTATCAACAAATCCTTGTAGTGGAGCTAGAGGCGTAAAAAATTAGTTTGAATATTTATTTATTTAGTCCTGATTTTTTATTTTTATTTTGGACAAGCAGCCCTCGCAAAAGAAAAAAAGAATGTCGTAAGTCTAATAACACATCCCCCTTGATACCGGGGGGGGGGGGGTGAGATTGAAAAAAAAAATTATACGTAACTCCATTTAGTACTATCTAATTTAGTACAACAATGTTCGTTCATAAATGATACTAGTTTATATTGAAGTGATCATTACAGATAGTCACTATTGAAACCACGATTAAAATGTGCCATTTATTACTAAATCACTGCAATCCGTCATACATTTACCTAATTTAACAAAACTCCAATAAATTAGGCAAATTATACCATGAAAATGGTAGTCAATTCATATTTAATTCATAATTTTACATGCTTTAGGTTACAAGAATTTTTCATTTCCATTTGCACTTAACGCACGCACAACCACCCACAACACATACACCCGCACAAACCCAAACACATTTTAAAAGTGCCATTTGAGGACACTTTTTCATATATATTTTCGTACAAAATCGACGACTTTTATTTGGAGGTATAATTATTACTTAACCGAGGCTTAAATGACTATTGTATATGTTTTTTATTCTATCAATCAGGTTCTAAATTGCATGAGATTCGAATAAAACATCATCACATAAGAATCAAAATCCCAAAATAATGATAATACAAACAGTAAAGGGTGATGAATTTACGAAATGGCAGTATACAACTGAGGACATTGCATAAATATGATAAAAGCAAATTGATGACCTTTCAACACTCGATACAAAAACAAATTTTGGGACCATACATCATATTATATGTAGGATGTGACGAGAAGTTTCACGATTGTGCATTGATTAAACTATAATAAAGTTAGGTTCTTCCCCTTCATCAATAATTAGACATTAGGCCAAAAAAATCACATCGCCAATGAAATGTATTTGCCAATATTGTTAGGAAATGAAAAGATAGGTAACATAATCGAATCACATAATCAAGAAGATTTATATAGACTTGTTAGAAGTATATAGACTTGTTAGACGTATGGATAGAGACGATGGACTTTCGATTTAAATCTATAACATTTAAAGGAAATTAGATATTTTTAACAATAAATTTGTATGAATTGAAGGGAGATTAATATTTCACCAAAAATCATATAAAAAATATTTAGAGATTGAAACACATTATGGATTACGATGGAAACTTCAGGTCATTTTCATACTTCCAAGGACAGTGTTTAATCATAAATGATTTTCATTTGATGAGTCAATTTGTAAACCTATTTCAGTCAGCTGGAAAAGAAATATGAAAATGGATAACAAAGAGGCTTGAAGAAATATCGTTCTCTCTGGAAAAATGATTTTGTCAATAGAGGAGTTAGTATCTAAAAATGCAAATTTTATGAAATGTAACTTCGCAATACCTGATGTTTTCTAAAGGTTAAAAAACAAATACATTTTTTCTTGTGAAAAGATCGAACACATTTTTATGAGACCAAAACAATTTACTCTGAACAGCAGATTAAGAGAGTTTCAGTTTAAAATGTTGCACGGCATTGCTTATACAAAACACCACTTGTTCCGTTTTAAAATCTCGCAAAATAATCTTTGCTGTTATTGTAAAAAAAAGAGAAAACATATCGCCATCTATTTTTGGAATGTGAATATGTTTGTTTGCTTTGGAATAATTGTAAGGAGATTTTTTTGTTTTATATCTATGGGTAATTTGAGCTGGGAGGAAATTCATGTATGTGTAGAATTAAAGGATGAAGGAAATGGACGTTTAGTCATTTTGTAATCTTTGTAAAAAAATTAATAACCTTCAAAGGGAGGGAAAAGGGCGCACCCATAACCATGGATGAAATTAACAGTCAATTTAAAGAAGAAGAATGGGAAGAAACGCATCAGTATTAATTTCCAGTATCTTTGAAGTTTGATGTATAATTTGTGTAATTATATGGGATATAGATTTAATTTATAATCATGTTTTAAATCGTTTGTACAACCTGTTTATGG
This sequence comes from Lytechinus variegatus, assembly GCF_018143015.1. Lineage (NCBI taxonomy): Eukaryota > Metazoa > Echinodermata > Echinoidea > Temnopleuroida > Toxopneustidae > Lytechinus > Lytechinus variegatus. The sequence continues at coordinate 20,859,284 of NC_054756.1, forward strand.
AATGTGAATGTGTATTAAGATTTGAGAGAATACAATAAAAACATCCTTTAAATAGATAACACTGCGACTTATGCAATTTAATGCATCTTAAAAATAATGTTAAATGCTAACAAATAAAAGAAATTTAACAATAATAACAATTCTGACAAACAAGTGAACACAAATAAATTGACAAAAATGTACATAATGATCGTAGCTAATGTATATGTGTAGGTATATATGCACAATATAAAATGTGAAAATTTGTTTTACATAAACAAATATATTAAAATATGTATGAATATGTATGTATCTGTATATACCCTGCAGGTCGATTGTCTTCATGAATATATTCTTGTTTGTTTATTTGTCATTGTTCATAATGCTTGGAGGGCCCCCAAAAACAATGGTTAGTCTGCTGACGGGGCTACCCTACGTAACAAGCCCAAATAAATAAATAAATGAATACATTTAAACAAACTAAATGAATGAATGAAAGGGTAGATGAATGAATGAATAAATAGATAAATACATAAAAAAAACTAAATGAAAGATAGGTAAATGAACAGGTAAATTTATTTCACCATCAGTTTGTGACAATTTACTTTCTCATTTGCTAAATCATAATAAAACATTAAACATTGTCATCATTAAATCTTTTCAATGTGATGGTCAAAGCAGCTTAAGATAAAACAACAACAACAGATAAGTAGACCAATATTCCAGCTACATCTACGCAAAACTGTAAGGAAAAAAAATATGCATATATTCTGTTCATGATATTTCTGAAAGGTACGTAAGAAGTACATTATTAGTTAAATGATTAAAATTGATTTTTAAAATGACCTTTCCTCTCGATAATGTAAAAGAACTAGATAAACTAGACCTAACTCGTGTAAAGTCTATACATAAATTCAGACCAATCGTGCTTAAAAACCGACGTAATCAAATTATGTAATAATTTTCACATTCGAATGAACATGATCAGAATTTCATATAACACATTATCAAGTACCCGAATAAAAAACAAATCATATTTTTAAGAGAAAAAAATCAGGGTAAATAATGGCAGGGCTTGTAGTAAAATTGTTTTATTTGATCTACATAGACGTTCTTTTTTCAAAAGATGACACATTTATAATGACAATAATTATCTTATTTGCTTATCGATACATTACTCAGTGGTCCTAATACACGTTTTGCAGGAAGGCCTTCTTGGAAGAAAAAGCAATACATGCTAACACAAATTGCAACACTAAAACCAAAATATTCATATCAAAGGCAATAATCATGATTAGCCATTACAGTCACGAAACAAAAAAAAAAACGGAAAAAAGAATTAGCATATTTATCGTTTTTTTCTACCTAAATAATGCTACTTTGATAAGAGTATACGAGCTGCTTCAACGTGATAAGGATTATTTTTGATGTGAAGTGTTATAGATGTGGACGAGTTTAAAGAATTGATTTTTGGTTCCATCATATCTGTCAAAACAACACTATGTCCTAAAGCAATTCAACGAAGAATAAGAGACAAATATTGCTAAAAGAAATATAGGTTCTAGCTTTACCTACGCCCTGCGGAATCGTGTATAGAGCTCCCATGCCGCCATTTTGAAAGGAATAGAAATATCAGGGTAGCGCACAATGGTTGCATAAAGGAAATATTTGATGTAAAAGTTGATGTTGGTTTGGATAAATTCAGAAAAGGGAAACAATTTGGGCAGCATGAAAAAAAGTTTAGACTGAAAGAACTTCCATGCTTCAATCAATTATGATCAATGGGTGTATTTTCTGAGGGGATGGTAGGAGTAAAAAGAAAATAAGAAATGAAAGGAAAAGAGGAGGAACGCTTTTATTTTTCGGACTTGTTATGCTTAGAGCGAAGAGTTCATGTTTTTGTGAATCGAACTCAGCACCAATTACACCCCGCCTAGGATCCTTACAATAGCTATCCTAAACCAAAAAGCTTTGTAGTATTTTGTAGCGAAGAAGGCGAGGAACAAAACTAGTTTCTGTAATAATACCCTCCATTTCCCCTTTCCTTTTGATTTCGCGAACAAAGCTGTCTTTTTAGGCGAGTTAAACGATTTTTATTTTTCTCCCTCAAATTTCGGAAGTGCATCTATGGAGTGCGCTGATAGGGTTGTGGCCTCTGCTCAGGGCTTCGATAGGCACCCTCCATTTTAGGAACCAGAACAAAAACGGGAGTAAGAAAGAGAAAAGGAGAATAATTCTGGTAGAGTTGTATTGTGAGAATAAATGTTTGTCAGAAACTGATGGATTGCTTGCTTGAGAGGTGTTTCCTGTAACATCGTGATTGGCTTTCCATGCAGTCAAATTATTGTTACAAAACTGCATGCGGTAACACATCAGTCATGAAAATCCAGGTTTCTGAGCATGCACCCTGAACTACTTACTTCAAGGTCATATATGTACACAACTCATTCTTCCGTCGTGTTCAGCGCAAGATGTCAGATTGAAATAAAATCAAGCTCCATGAAGTTTGGATACAAGTGTGAATATATGATCATTTTGTCAAAACGCCAACAACGTCAGTTTGCCAATGTTCAGATCAAGAAAAATAATTTTCCTATAAATCGTATGCACAAATGTAAATATCTCGGTGTGGTACTAAATCAATATATGACGTGGAATGACCAAATCTAAGAGATGAAAAGGAAAATTACTTCAAGTTTATACTGTTTAAAACCATATATATCTCAAGATACTGCTATGCCATTGTATAAATGTCTTATTCTACCCCACTTTGACTATTGTTCATATTTTTGGAGAAATGCAGAGAAACCCCAAATTAATCGTCTCATTGTAATGCAGGATAGGGCCCTTCGCATTGTGCACAAAGTAGCCTGTTCAGCACATCAGCATTATACACCAAATTGAATGCTGAACCAGTCGTCCTTAGATGGAAAAAACAAGCACTTGTATTGATATTTATGTTACTCAATAAACATTTACCGCATTTTATATGTATATAGGATTAGTCGTAAGCAACATTCTACCCACACACTCCGTAACTCAAACAATATGATAAACTTAAAAACACCCAAAACAGACTTTCCACGAAATAGCAGCCTATATCTTGCCACACTTGGTTTTAATTCATTGGCAGAACGTATTCACACTTTACCAAATCTAAATTTATTTGAATTTGAAATTGAGCAAGTCCTGAAATCTTGATTATCCTTTTTTACCAAACTTTTTTTTTCAAATATTTTTTGCCAAAATTGTGTTTTTGTTTTCTATTTTGATTTTATTTCTGTTTTGTTTCATCCTCCCTCTTTGGTTTTGTCTATAGGTTTAAGTTTTACTTATTTTACTTTGTTATGATTTGCTATTCTTTATATTGTTTGTATATTGCACGACCTCTCTGAAAACCAGCCATTGACTGATCGAGGGCCATTTACCGTGTTTAAATATGAATAAATAAATCAAAATCAATGATCATTAATACAATCATTTTTTTCTTTCAAAATGCATGTCAACTCGCAAACAAATAAATAACAAGACACGAAGTAATGAAGAAGAAATGTAATAACAGTACGGTCACTTTACAACTGTATTTGATAAACACAACTAGATAATACTACTTCTCTGCCATTCCCTTAGAATTACTTTTTCAAAACTGTGTTAATATATATTCAGCTTGTATTCTAAAAGAAATATCAAACACATCAAGAAGGTGGGGGCGGGGATATCTTCACAACAATCCCTCTAATAAACGTTAATTCATTTCAAGAATTATCTTCTTCGCTCGAATATGAGAAGGATTTTTTAATCGAAAATATTATTTATGGATGAAAATTATGACAAACTTCTGAAATAACTATGCTAAGATAAACGTCTTAATTATGAGAAGAGTTATCACATTCTCTATGCCTTCGTTCTATGAAACGCCATGTTAGACGAGTTATGAATTTCAACTTGCCACTGGGATATATGCATAAACCCAATATTTTCGTTGGGAATGAAGTGTACCAACTTCAGCAGCTAATAATGAATCGTAGATTTAGTAAAGGAAAAAAAACCTTTTAGGTTGTGTAAAACAGGAAAGGAGTATCTGGGAACTACCATGAAGAAATTTATCTCATACAATGTTTATTATAATATTGTAGAATATCTTCACTTTGGACGAGTGGACGATAAGAACTTGGACCATAGTAAAACACGTATATTCATTTAATTAATGGTGCATGCATTTATTCGAAATAATTCATCTTTACAGATAATCTTGTACTAGTAAATAAATAAAATGCAAATAGTAATATTTCTTATCTTACCGAGGAGCTTTTATGCTGAGCTACAATGTACTGTAGGCCCCTTATATAAAAAAAAAAATCCCGTAGGAAGAAAAGTAGATTTTCGGGGGGGGGGGCTCCGAAGGGGTGTCCAAATAAAATGTCCAGTCAAACTAGAATAATGAACAAATCATTGCAAATTAAGCGGGGGGGGGGGGGCAAAACAGTCATTGTGTTCGTGTTCAGTCGCATTATGATATTTTATTATTGGTCATTTCAAAACTTCTTCAACATTTTGGTGTTCTAACGTGTTGTTACCATTGTACCAGTGTTCGATGTATTATGAAGACGGTGGGTTGTCCAAAATATTCTCACTGTTTTCTCTTTATAAATCTGCTTTAGACGCCTTTTCATCTAATGATATACAATGTACTCAGCAAACTAACATTTCAGTATAGTTTTCATGCTTGTCTTTTCATGCCAATGCATAGGCACGATCGCTCAGTCGGTAGAGCCAAAGATCGTTGATCTCGAAAGTCTTTGCACTTAACGCCCTCTTTGTATAGCCATTGGTCCTCATTACAGGGCCCGTCGGAAAGAACTTAAGCCGTCGGTCCTCTACTCCTTACTACTATTGAGCACTACTGTTTCTCGGTATTCCTGGAAAATAATCATTACAACCAAGATTTTCAGTGAGCAAAACTGTCTTCATCACCACTTTTTCCATCTCTAGACCTGTATATTCGACCGTCACACCTGCGACACTGGCCCTAGACCACAAGAGATGTAACGTTATTACCAATGGCAGACCGTTGGTAGGTGATAGTAGGTGTGACTGCCACCTTACATGCTAAATGACTGTAGTAGGTCATCGAGTTCAAAGAATTTTGTAGACCCTAGAAGTGGGGAACAAGAAAAATCAAGCAAAAAATAAAGTCGAAAAGAAACACCCCTTGAAAACCCCGTTCATTTTTTTTATTTCAATAGCGCAGTGCCGCAAGTCATATTCCACCCTCGTGTCAATGTATTTACTGACAATATGTATTAGCTTCGCTTCGACAACTATGAACGCAAAATCGCTTTCAATATATCTTGCGGTTGCAAGGTTTTGATTTGATTTTTCTTGTCTTTCAAGAAAAAAATAGAAAAAACTAAATTTTAGGCTCGGATTCCCTCGAATACCGGCAATCGATAAGATCTATTAACCTAACTTATATCATAAAAGAGAAAAAAGAGTATTCTTTTCAAAATTGGTGTATAATTAGAGTAACCACAAAATATTACGCGACAATAATTGACAAAAGAAGGTTTAATGCCCGATTTAAACTTATCTAGCAGGGAATCTAGTAGTCACTAATTATAGAAAGTTCATAACAGCTAGCTTTTCATTATACTATCGTATTTTTCAAACCCAAATGCAGATTTTTTTTCGGGGGGGGGGGGCTGTAAGACGCAAAAAAATTCTCGAATAACCTTGAAAGTGATCGGGCTTGCCATTGGGGCACTTTTGTATTTTCTAAAGTGAAATTGAGGGATTTGTGCACACTTTCAAGGACGGATCCAGCTTTCGCCAAGGGGGGGGGGGGATTTTTTCAACCCATATTTTGATCGGCCACTCAAAGTTTATTTTTGTTTGTTTCTGTAAATAGTCCTGAAAGTCACTTTTTAGCTTTATTCTTATAAAAAAAACATAAATACATGTATGTTATGATCTCATAAACCCTGTTTAGATAGGGCAAGCGCGAAGCGTGAACTAAACTTTTAAAAAATTTAAGTATTTTGTTCTGAAAATTGAACTGGGCAATGTTTGTGATCCTGTACAAGATGCGTATGTAACTAAATAATTACTGCGAGCGCAAAGCTCGAGCAGAAATATTTGATATAAGTTCTGGCCTGATTTTTTAATGGATCTTATAAGGACTGTTTGCGGTAAGCCATGAAGACGATGCATATTTCAACAATTTATTGAATAATGCGAGCGTGAAGCGCGAGCAGAAATCATTTGACCTTCCGACCTGAAAACTTGAAATTCTAGGCACTTTTTGTGATCATAAACGGGATAGGTATATAACGAAACTATTGATGAAAAAATTATTTTAAACCTAAACACTGGACACTTTATTCATGTTTTGTGAAATGTGAAAAGGATGGGTAATTGGGAATCTTCCGGCTGCAATACATTAATAATGCGAGTGCAAATCATGAGCAGAAAATTTCGATATTCTTCTTCTTCTCTTTCTTCTTCTTATTTTTTATTCAGCATTTCAAAATACATAAATTACAAATTAATAAAAACCACATAAACAATAGGATATACGGGACTTAATACACAGGACCTGAAATAGAGATGAAGGGGCTGCCTGGGTTTGGAAAAGGTTGACTAAATTACCATGACCCACATGTTTTCCTTCCCACACCTCTTTACCTTCATCCAGGTCAGTATAAGTATATAAAAAGAAAGAAAAGAAACTCGATAATTCAAGCACGTTTTTAATTTAGATCATGCTGATTATCTCAATAATCATGCGTGCGCGTGTTTTTGATTTAGACCTATAGAATCTGAGCATTCTGTGGAACTTTTTTTAAATGAAAATCAACTATGCGAGCGCGAACCGCAAGCCTAAAATGTTTGACATTTCGATCTAAAAGAAAATGTCAATTAAGGCACTTTTCAAGCACTGTGTAGGAAAATTTGTTAAGTGGATGTGGATCGCGCTTAATAAATGATGCGCGCGCGAAGCGCGAGCCGATTTTTTTGTATCACCATTTTGATCCAAGACCGGGACATTCTAAGGACATTGTGTTGTCATTTGAAAATGATGACTATCTTCCTCTTCCTAAGCGCGAGATGAAAGTTGTCGATATTCCATGCTAAAAGGGGGACAATTTAGTTATTACGAATTCATGAAAATGTTATTATCTTATTTATCAATCTAATAAGCCCAATGACACAGCAAAATTTATTGATATTAAGGCCTGAAAACTGGAAATTTTAAGCACTTTTGTAATTATGAATAAGATGCATGTGTTCATAATAGTTAGCAATTAATGCAAACGCAAATAGCGAGTCGAATTTTTTGATATACTGTCATGAAAGGGGGATTATGAGTAGTTTGTTATAAAATTAATACATATTAGTGGAGCGTTGTGGCCCAGTGGATTATTCTTCGGACTTTGAAACAGAGGGTCGTGGGTTCGAATCCCAGCCATGGCGTAATTTCCTTCAGCAAGAAACTGATCCACAATGTGCTGCACTCAACCTAGGTGAGGTAAATGGGTACCGGTAGGAAGTAATTCCTTAAGAAGCTGTGTGCGCTATGAACGCCTAGCTTAGCGGGTAATATAGGAGCGCCTTGAGCACCTAACAAGGTGGATATGTGCGCAATATAAAATTAGTAGTAGTATACATAACTTACCAATCAAAACGCGAGCGTGCTGCGCCAAAAATATTGATATATAAACCATCAAATGGACATTTTACAGATCACCTTTTTAAAATCAATTTGAAAGTCAAACAGCATAATGAAAGCTCAATGTCCGAGCTAAAATATGTTTGTATATTTACTTAAAAATGATATCTTAAGCTCCATATCAGCCTATTGAGCAAGCCATTATCTCATCGAACAGGCAATGCAATCGCGAAGCGCGAGCGAATTTTTTTTTAGTGACATGAAAGTCTTCCCCTCACCTTGTTTTATTCACTCATCTTCCTCCTCTTACTTTTTCTCTATCCCATTCTTTTCTTTTTCCCCCTTTTTTCCCTTTTCCCCCTCCAATAGGAACCGCCTATGCACTTTTGGTTAATTTTGTGAAATATTTTTTAGTAAAAATGATATTTTAAAAAATTTTGTGGATGAAGAGTACCTGTATTTCTGCCCCACTCCCGCTGCGTGCAGCTATGGGATCACTGACCCAACTTTTGTTCGTTGTAAGGTTTTTTTTGGTTAGTTTGAACAGGGGGGGGGGGGGGGTGGCAATTGCGTAATGACGTAATGAGTCTTAAAATTATTAGAGGGCCACACATGACGTATGATGTTTCACCGCAAATTAGGGGGGGGGGGCTGATAACACACGCCATCCCTCCCACGTAAAACGGGGAGATATATCTCTAACACCAACCCCGTGATTATACCCATGAATGAGTCCCTTATTTATGGAAACACCCAAATATGATAACCATCACTACCATCACCATAATAATAATTATTATTATCATCATCATCATTATTGGTGTTATTAGAATTAGAGGGACGTGGGTTCGAATCCCAGCCATAGCGTATTTTCCTTCAGCAAGAAATTTATCCTCATTGTGCTGCACTCGACCCAGGTGAGATGAATGGGTATCCGGCAGGATTATTCCCGGAATGCACCAAGCGCATTAAGCAGCTAGAGCTAATGCCGGAGTAATGCGCCAAGGGGGGTGATAACACAGGCCACCCCACCTAAAGTTTTCGGGGGGGGGGGGTTGTTGCACCCACAAATGTAATAACGCCCACAAATGTAATAACACTTTACCCACAAATGTAATAACGCCCACAAATGTAATAACACTTTACCCACAAATGTAATAATTTTTTATCGCCCACAAATGTAATAATGACTTTACCCACAAATGTAATAAATTTGAAGGAATTTTTGGCGAATCCGTTCTAAACTAAAATCCTATAGTAATGCGTTCATATAGCACAAGAGTGCAAAGTCTTTCTTCCAGACCCGGTTGTTTCAAAAATTATAATATAAATCCAAAGTCTTTTTTTCCAGAACCGGTTGTTTAAAAAAATATAATAAAAGTCCAAAGTCTTTTTTTCCAGACCCGGTTGTTTAAAAAATTGTGATATAAGTCCAAAGTCTTTTTTCCAGACCCGGTTGTTTCAAGAATTTTAATAAGTCCAAAGTCTTTTTCCTGACCCAGTTATTTCAAAATTTATAATATAAGTCCAAACTAAGATACGATAATGATATTCCTGTGGAAAAAATGGGAATCGAGCTTAGTCTTTTCTCCAGACCCAGTTAATTAAAACTGGTGGAATTAATGTCTTTGTTGTTGTTTCAACTTATACGGTGTATATTGTGAGTATATGCACTAAGCATGCTAAGAGTAAATTGAGAATCAAGCGTAGTCTTTTCTCCAGACCCGGTTACCTGTTATTTAAACATTATGAATAACAGTTTAAAAACAGTATAAAGACCCCATAATCTTATTAATGCTGGATATAGCGTAGTCTTTCAGCCCGACCATTTTTTTCTTCAAAAAAAAAACCGCTAATGGTAAGAATTAAAAAAAATCAAAGTCTAAGACCAAACAAACCTTCAACCTAAGAACCTGTTTTAAAAGAGGTTTAGAGTGTTGTCTTTATTCCAGACCTAAAACAGTTACAAAAAAAAAATCTTCTAACATAAGACCTTATATTCTTATTCTCGTGGAATAACACGAGTTTTAAAACGTACTCTTTCCTCCAGACCCGGCTATTCAAAAAAGTAACTGAAAAACTTCGAATCTAAGACCAAATTTCCAAAGTTTCACCCAGTAAAAATATGTCTTTTTTTAAATAATACTACTACCCCTACAAAACATTGTAATAACGCGTGGGTAAAGCAGACATCCTTTCTCCAGACTTGGTTATACTATTTGAAAAATAAATTAGTTTTTACAAATATTCTAAAACGAATACCCAATAATCTAATTACTGTGGAACAACATGAAGACCGATTGTCGAAGATCGACTTTCCTCCAGACACAATTATTTCAGGAATAAAAAATCAATAAAACTCAACCCCCAACAACGAATCTAAGAACCAACAATCCTCTAAATTAAGACCATGCATGTAGAAAAACACATGTTTAGAGCGTTGTCTTTATTCCAGACCCGGTGATTTAAAAATGATTTAAACAATCCTATAAACAAAAGACTCATATTCTTATTCTTGTGGAATAACACGAGTATTATGCTTAGTCTTTCGTCTGGACTCGGTTATTTAAAAGATAAAGAAATATTGAAAAAAAATGACAGCTGAGACCAATCTTCAAAATTAAACCCACTTAAAATGCTTGGGCTTAGAGTGTTGTCTTTACCCCTCACCGACGTATATTATAACTTTTGAAACGACCGGGTCTGAAAAAAAAGACTTTGGACTTGCATTATAATTTTTGAATTAACTGGGTCTGGAAAAAAGACTTTGGACGTGTATTATAATTTTGAAAAAACGGGTCTGAAAAAAGACTTGGACTTGTACTGTAATATTTCATTAACCGGGTCTGGAAAAAAGACTTTGAACTTTTGTGCTTTATGAACGCATTACTATAGTTTAGAACGAATTCGCAAAAAATCACTTCAAATTTATTACATTTGTAGGTAAAGTCATTATAACATTTGTGGGTAAAGTGCATTATTACATTTGTGGGTAAAGTGTTATTACATTTGTGGGCGTTATGACATTTGTGGGTAAAGTGTTATTACATTTGTGGGCGATCAAAAATTATTACATTTGTGGGTAAAGTGTTATTACATTTTTGGGCGTTATTACATTTGTGGGTAAAGTGTTATTACATTTGTGGGCGTTATGACATTTGTGGGTAAAGTGTTATTACATTTGTGGGCGATCAAAAATTATTACATTTGTGGGTAAAGTGTTATTACATTTTTGGGCGTTATTACATTTGTGGGTAAAGTGTTATTACATTTGTGGGCGTTATTACATTTGTGGGTAAAGTGTTATTACATTTGTGGGCGTTATCACATTTGTGGGCGATTATTACATTTGTGGGTGTAACAGGGGTATCACCCCATACGTCCGGGATCGACACCCATGCTCCTGATCGAGTTTGTCAACTGACCAATAATTCTTAGTCATATTTGACAAAGTTTCATGAATCATTTTGTATTCTGTGTTTACGTATGTTACTCTTTGTTGCGGCGCAGAAATGCATTTTTTTTAAAGAATGAAATGGTATAGAAATTTCATATCTTTTTACGATAACCTGCAACCAACAATCCCTTTGAGCCCCCTTTTCAAGGAAAATATCAGAAAAAAGCAGATTGTTTTCATTTCTTATTTATTTCATTTTTAGGAAGGATAACAAATGATGTAAAAAAAGACCAAACCTAAAAAAATAACCGACTCTCAGTATAATATACAGACAATTCATTTCATCGTATGTATCTCGTATAATACTGTTGCTTTAGTACATAAGATATGGTAGCAATCGCAATCCCGTGGTTTATCCTATAAAAGCATGATAATTTACGTAATCTGCAGAGAGAATTGTCAGCTCCCACGCTAGATATTGTAGCCCCCAGCAACAAGTTAACAGCATCTTTAGTACTTTATTTTACCACGAAATGAGGCTCTCAGTTCGTTCTAAATGATCACCGCTTTAAGATGAAAATATACAAATTCAGGTTTGTTCTCCCCTACATAGGAATTAACCTTAATCCTAAGATTTCCAACAAAGTAAGCTCATTCATTTTCTTTTTGCTACAGATGTGACTTTTTACATATTCATAACCAATAAATATGGTATGTAGATCGCCAAGAGCAGTTATTGCATTTTTCATTTTAGAAAGAAGGTTTATATGCTTTGCCATTTTATACACATGTATATTATCACTAGAGAGAAAACGAAATAGTAATGTTTGGTGGAAAGGAATCATAGTGAAGGTCGAATAAATAATTAGCCTAATTAATTTTCAATAATTCAGCTCAAAGTCTTCTTTATTTGCATAAAAAGACACATACAAAGATGAAAAAAATCCAGTTTACAAAATAAACATAAAATATGGAAGAAAAAACAGCATATTCAATGTATAAAAGGTCTTAAACCATTACTAATTAAAGGAAAGCGAATGACATGTCTATTACAATATTACTATGCTTAAAATTGTTTAAATTATGCTATTTCTACCCAAATGAATAAGTGAAGCATGCATGGTTTTCATTCTGACATTCAAACAAAACCACCAGGACTATCTGCATAAAGATTATTAAAGGGTGAAATAACTATACATTTTTGTTTCATTCTCTATAGTATTATTCTTTGAACATTATCAATCTTTGCAAAAAAATATACGTCGGGCATATCGGGGAAAGTGTAATTTGCTCACTTTACAATTTTAGGTTATTATTATTATCACCATCATCATCATCATCATCACCATCATCATCATTATCATGATCATTATCTTATTCATCTTCATAATTTCAGATCCATGCCATTAAGAGTAGTAGACTCGTGAAACAAGGGAAAGGAATCGATTACACTAAATTGATAAAATGAAAGCACTTTCAGAAATCATTTGCGTTTCAATTACATATTTTCAAACATTTATTATAAAAAAAACGTATATTGGAACCTCAAAATCTAAATCAATGGTAAAACGATGGTAAGATGACCTTGGGGGCCACCAAATATCAAAACATACGATTATCAACAATTATTACAAACATATCTATAAGTATGCGCTCATACAGCAAGAAATGAAAAAGAGATGGGGGGGGGGGTAGGCCTACATTATTTTATAGCATAGAATTTAGTTTCCGTATAAAACAACAAAAATACAAAACAGATAGATAGCCCACATTCATCTTATATCAACAGGACAATACTGTTCTACCATGGGGTCAATTTGAGAGAGGTAAAGAGGTTAACATTGCCCCTACTTAACCAGTTAACTTTTTAAGTCTAGAGATATATTGGAGCTGTTTTTAAGTCATTGGTTTAGAAGTTTGGAAGAAATTTTAAGGGAGGGGTAAAGGGGCGAATCCAGGATTTCTAAATGGGGGGATGGACTTTCCAGAGGAAAATTTGACAAGGAAAAAAATTACTTGAAGGTCAAATCGTTCACGAAAAATTTGACAAGCAAAAAAAAGGATAATCATTTGTCTTTGAACGACATATTCCCCTCCAAAATAATTTCTTATTGAGGGGCGATGTTTGGGATCATATATATATATATATATAAAACGAATTTTAGGTTGTTTTTAGCAATTTTAAACAAATTTGTCACAAAATCGACAATTTCTGATTCTAGATAATTATAAATGGTATATAAACTACTCTTTATAATACAATTTTTAATGAATTTTTGTTCACAAATAGTCGCCAATCCTTACATGCATGCTGTCCGCTGTCTTTTATATCTGCTGATTATGATAGAATAAAAATGATAAAGCACAGGTTTATAAAATAAATAGTGGAGGATAAGAAAACTTGGAAAGTTTTACAGAAAAACAATTAAAAAACAGATTGTACAGAAAGAAACAACCAAATCAATCTTTAAAATTAGTTATAACAGGAAAGATTTTGTACATTTTTTTTACAATTTTATACGGACTGAACCGAGTTGATTAAAAAAAAGGTAAAACAATTTTATTGCAATAAATTTGTAAGGTTACATATACCAAATACCAATTTTCTGTAACTCTACACAAATGCATGTTACAGTGTATATAATCATGAATTTGCTGAAATGAAAACAATGAATATTTTATCTTAGAAACAAAAGCACAGAGTGATGAAACAGAGGCCATCGGTATTTACTGAACATACCGAATGGTGAATTCATTATTGGTGTCGCCGGATGGCCTGCTATCCTCTGCGATGAGACACCCTTAAACCCACCGCCGATATGACCTTGAACAGACAACAGACCTTGGCGGGAACTTGCCCGGTGCCAATATTCCATTCAAGGTCGGCTTTAAATGCATTGCTGAACTTTGATGTCATCCACTGTTTGGTTATTTTGTTGATGGTGTTTTTGCCTCACCTCTTCCCCCGTCACACCCTGTACAAATTTTTGAGATATTTATTCATAACTTTTTTGAAGAAGCCTGATGTTAAAATTTGCTTTCAAAATATTTTGAATTGTAAATGGTTTTAGACCATTCCAATAAAATGACTGATTCGATTAAAAGTACATGATTATAACGCGTCCTATAGGAATCTATGATGATGATGACGAAAACCCTTCAATTTTTTTAAACTTATGGTTTTTTTGTTGGTATGAGCTCAATCATCCTTGAACCGCTTAAGGATCAATAATTTTTTCACTCAAACATTTAAATCAGTCAGTGAAAAAATACTCATGCCAGATGAACTTGTCTAAATTTGTCCCGTTAAAAAAGTCATTCTATTTTGTGTTGTGTTTATACAGAACTCGTTATCCTTACTGTAAAGGGAATAACTCCGTTGCTCTCAAAGTTTTGATCCCTAAAACCATGCAGCTCATAACAATCAAATTATGAAATACTTTTGTACACTGCAAAACTCCGGTGTTGATTTAACACCAGCCCGGAATCTATGTATGTCCACACCAGAGAAGTGTAAAACAACACCGGTTTTGGTATTAGTCTAACACCAGAAAGGTGTTTATATAACACCAATCAGTATTAAAACAGCATCGGTTTGATTCCAAACTGATGTTATATCAATACTTCTCTGGTGTGGACATATATAGATTCAGAGCTAGTGTTAAATCAACACCGGAGTTTTAGGAGTGTATCGTTTCGACAATGTTGGACAAAATAATGCTCTAATCTTGATTAAAAAAAACATTTGGTTTTTAATATGTTCCTCCCGAAGCTAAATGAATGTGATTTTTAAACCCTTTTTAAAGTGTAAAATACCGATTATTCGCTCGTCCTTTTCTATTAAAGTTCGTTGGGTAATGGTGCCCTTTCTCCGTATTCTACATGCACAGCCTGTATATTATCATTTGAAGGATTTCTATAAACGTCACTCCGACATTTCCTATAGATAAAAATGCAATCCTTGCTTTAAATGCAAGACGGAGGTAACAATCGTGGCATTGGCAGTGGCTCGAGACCCAATCAAGATGACATACACGATCTAATAAAGATTGGATTATTGGTGAGAGTATAGCATGGAATAAAGTCATGACAGTTTCACCGTCGCATCGTCACTGAAATTGTCTAATTTGGTGTTTTCATTGCGCCCTTAATAATGCATCTACACAGCCAGTTCAAAAGAGAGGTTTGACGAGCTTTAATTAAAGTTCCATTACGGATTGATGGCACTCCGGGCGTTTCTGATTTTGAAACAGAAAGAAAAGGGAGATAAAAAGAAAAGAAAACGTTGAGTGAAACAGAAAGAAATGAATTGAGCTACAGAGATAACAGATTTAGAAAAAAAAGGAGCAAGTTTATAAAGAAAGATGATAAAAGGTTTAAGACATCAAGAAAAAGACAGGGGAGTGATATAAAGAAGAAAATTAAATCTGGAGGGAGAAAAGGGAGATGAGAAAAGTGACAAAGGAGAAGGTTAAGAAAACACAAAATGCGAAATAGACAGACAGTTTGATAGATAGATAATATTAAAGCTTTGGGAACACATAAAACATGTAAAAGTTAATATACCTTATGTTTAGATAGCAAGAATGGATAATAATAGGCAAAACGAATTATGTTCTAGCGAAGTTTACTTGGGAATTGAATTGGACATTGCTTTGCGTAATAAAAACTGTTTAAAAGTGATCAAACGTCATGAATATGGGCGTCTAAAGTTTGTTTAAGTATAGTCATTTCGTTCTTAGTACACACGTACTCTAAAAAAAGGTGAACAATTCGCAAATCAGCAGGACGGAGTGTATATTACTCGATTAAGAGTGGCTTTCACATGTTCTTGAGTAAAACGTACCCTTTTAAGAAGTGAATTTTGTGTCAAGCAGTATTCTCTAAATTTACTCCAAATTGGGTGATTCTTAACGTCCCTTCTAAGGCGAGTGAAAAGAGAGTGAACATGTATTCATCTTCATGTCCATTTGTCCATAAGATGTATTACACAAATTATCCGTTCATGTCTTCTCTCAATCACTTTAGCAGATGTGTAATATCTATAGCTTAATTGGATGAGCCTGCACCTTTGAAATAACGGCTCAAAATGATTGCTATGGATGATGATGATGGTGATGATGATGATGATCAAGACTTGTTGTCACGGAATGTTGCATGGGCGTAAATCCGTGACGTCATTCTATTCAAGGGGGGGGGGTGAAATAATAGATCACCTCCCTGAACAATAGGTGCATGTGACGCCAGGACTTACGCCAGTGGAATGTTGTCACGGCTTGTGTCATAACATCGGGTTATCAAGTCGGGTCGGTCAATCGCGTAAATCCGACCGTTCGGGAAAATGGCCCCCTAAATTCCCAAAAGGTCGGGTTCAGTTTATCCGACGTTTTTTGAAAATTATTGCAAAATTCTCGAATGGTCTGGTAAAATGGACCCGGCGTTTTCGAATGGTAGCATATACGCGATTGCCCGAGCCGACGCGATAACCCGATGTGATTGCACAAGCCTGTTGTCTCGAACGCTTAATAATGGATGTGGGCTCAAAATCTGTTGAAATACAGCATAAAAATAATAGACCGTGTTGGAGATAATCCTTGTGTTAAGTTTGTTACCGAAAGTCATCCAACCCTTTACTCCTCCTTTTTGAGCTTAGATGATGCAGGGGGAAAACATTAAATATTCTTTGAAAATATCATTTCATTGTGGCATGGATGTTAATTTGCGAATCCTATATCAATATTGAATGAATAAATACAAAGACAATATTGATATTAGTGTATTAGAAAATGATCTACTCAGATTTCGATTTTAGCATTTATTTTGGTTTAAACAATTCACCATGTTTTGATTTTATCACCCTCTTTTTTATTATTATAGCGTAGAAAAGGTATTTTAACGGGTCGTAGTGATAGCAGTCTCACAATTTCTTTTTTTTTGTTCCATTAAAGTACTACCCTAGCAATTAAAATAACATGAAATGTCGCATATTCATTAAAAATTTTAGTAATAAACAGTAATCGGCCCTCTCGTGAAATTCCAGACAGAAATTAAATTAAATTGAATAATGTACAGCAAATTAAACTATGTATTAGAAAATGGTATAAAAGTATAAATGGGGAAAAATCAAAATAATCATGAAGGTAAAATGAAAAAAAAAGGATACATTCAACAGACATACATGTGTTTGGTAGTGACGTTGTTTTATAATTTGATTTGAACCGGCCAGAACATGAACTTTTTTAAGAATGAAAAGTTTAAATCAAGTTAGGAAACTAACTTGACCTTCAACATACCAAAAACAGGATATACATATCCGTAAAGCCGGACCTTCTTCTATGGGATGAGACGTATGAAATTACCAGAATTTAAGGGCTGAAATAAAGTGTACACCAGGTGTGCACAGGGATTGTTTCACTATAATGCTCAAAGACACTCGCCAAATTTCACGTTAAAAAGAAAGAAAAAGAAAAAAATATAAATGACAAGTGAAGTGTAGAATGCATCAATAATAGAAGGCTAAGGAACGCGGAAGGGGGTAAAATGGAACCTCATTTAGACGGAAACCAAGCTATTCATCAAAGGTTCTATGAAACAGGGCGAGGGAGCAAAAAAAAGAGTCTAGGCCAGTAGGTGTAATTAATATCCATATTGAGTTTCAAGAGCGCTTTCAAGCGTACAATGTTTGAATCTCAACGCTGGAAAAGTGGATGATGAAAGCTTGTAAGAAAATAAAGATATAAAGGAAATAGGGGGTCAGGAAAAAGTGGTAAAGGCGGGGAGGGGAAAAGGGAAAAAGGGATAAAGTGTTTAGCAATTATGGGAGTGAAAACTGCCTACGCGAGAGGGTGTGTGATCATTTTTGTTTTCTTCTTTAGACTACATTCCCCCTTGTCGAAGTCCCGACAAATTAGTTGATACCTCACACCGAAGCCTTGGCCAAAAATGCTTCAGTTTGCCGCGGCATCAAAGCTCTTCTCTAACAGATATCGGTATCATTTTGAGAGGGTCTTATGGCCTTTTGCGAGCATGCTGGTAGATAAAAAAAAGTGATAACAGGATAAGAGAAAGAAGAGGAAGACAGGATTATTTCCCTTTATCGTTCAGATACCTATACTAAGCCAATGGGGAAATGATCTTTCTGCTCGAGCTGTCTTTTAGCTAAAAGGCTTGCCGGCTATCGATAATAATTGATCGATCTTCGTTTCTTTCTCTATTTTCACGGGTTCCATGTCTCATTACACCCCTCCTTGTGATCATGTTAGGTCCCACACTCTTTCTTTTCAATCGCATTACTCATTTTATCAGTCGAACCTTTTGTGTGCCGTTGTATCATGTCGTTTGATAATTTTCTTTCCATCTATATTTCATCTCCGTTCGGGTCAAAGTTTTGTTGGCCGGTATTAGATAGATGATGACGTAATTATGTGCTCCAGACTGTGACATGTAAGATAAGAATAATTAATTCATTCATCCGAGCATTTTTCAGTTATACAGTAAATGAAAGGTCATTTGTTTTCTGCATACTGTTTTCTCTTTTTGTACAGTTGTAAACATTTTCCTCTATATTTTTGCACCCGACCTCACAATATCGCCCTGTTTCTGCTCTACTACACGTTTCTTACCCTTAACAAGAGACGGAAAATATGAAATCGTTTGGAATGAATATCATCAGGTATATACTCCTTAAAATAGAATCCATCGTCTGGAAATTACAAGATGTCAACACGAGAGGTAATATGATGCCTATTTCTTTAATGCATAACTTTCATCTTATGTATTACACAAACTTGATTCAAACAATTTTGTCCCTTTATTCTAAGATATTGGGAAGGAATATATTACATCTTCCAGGATAATTTCATGATATGTATTTTTTGCTGATTTACTGTGTTTAATATTTGTAATATAATTTGCATATAGACATGTAAATTGATTAATCGAATCTTCCAATTTGGCCTATATGGTAGGCACTTTTTGAAAGCTTGCCATCGAGAACTTCCTGTGTAGCAATTCCAGAAAATGTTATCGAGGGTGGTTGAATATTTATTTCTCAACTAAAATCACGCAAAAAAAAACTAGATGGGAGAGCTGCTTTTCAGCTTTTCAATAATGGATGTTATAGTTTGATTTGGGGGGGGGGGGCGGCGGAATGAATTTGATATGATGCCCCCTCCCCCCATTACTTTTGAAAGGGGAGACGTCCTGGTTTCCCCACCTGCTTAAAATTACAACCTCATAATCTTCAATAGGTAGTGCGGGTTTCTTTTGAATTATTTCTTTAGCATAGTCCCATCCCCTTGTATTATTGTATATAAGTTCACCAAAGATGGTATGAATACATATAAAGCTTCCAATAAATCATAAAAAAATAATTCATTAAAAGAAGCAAAATAGATAAGATGAAATGATCAGATCTTGGACGTATTTATTACCCCAGGATCAGATCGGTTATGACATTTCTTATTTTTTTTTTAAATAAGTTTCGTTACGTCTTAGGAAATTTAAATCTGAATCCAAGGTCATAGCATATCAAATGGAGACAATAATTATGAAACAATTTTCGAACTTTAAACAAACAAAAAACAAGTCTAATATAACAAAAAGGCACAAATGTTTATTAAGATTTAACCAACTTTTCAGTCTTTATTAATTAACGCTAAACATGGAAAATAATGAATGTCCTACTAGATAAAATCAAGATTCCCCCCTTGTACTATTATTCTATTGTATGAATGAGAAAAAGATGGATGATATTCCCTAATAAAGTAGTAGAATCTTATTTTATTCAAACAAATAATGAACTGCCTTCACCAATGGTCAATTTCCATGAAATAAAATGTACTGGGAAGCGTGTTATTGTCTTGGGTATAAGACAAATGGCTTTCGGTTGGAAAGGGGGTTGGGTCATTTTATCATTCTACTTGACCCCCTTTTGTAAGAGAACGCTGATTAATAGAATAGGCTCTTAGAAGGTGATGGAGGAGGATGGAAGAAAAGGACGAAGAAAGGTGGGGGAAAGAGGAGTGACCAAACTAGATCGCCTCTAGTTATACCTTTCTATTTTCTGAGATGGCCGCCCTAGATGTAGATAACAAGTGTGAGGGATAGAATTAGAGAATAGGGAGAGAGAGAATATTATATTGATTTCAGGAAAAGACAGCCACAATAAAAATCGTAGCCAGGGGGACTCGGGTCATTCCCTTTTCCCCTCCTCTAATTCTCTTTTCTTTTAAGCATTAATTATCGTGACTATGATGATATGCAGACCTTCTTTTTTGGAGGAAGGGAAGGCTTTGCACCATTTTTTTTCATTCGCGTTTGAATAAGACCCTCTTAAATTCAACGGCATTCATTCATGAAGAACCCCAGAAGGAAGAAATTGTGCATATTTTATTTCTTTTCATTCAATTATCCAGCGTTATTGGTGCATTTAGTGGGTTTGCAGACCGCCATTTTGCTTTCTCGCTCGCCGCGAAAGCAGAGGGAACATCGAGAAAAGTAGCGTTCCGGATAACGAATTTAGGTTAATGTGGAAATGGAAAACGAGTAAGTTTAGTCCAATTAATTTCAACTGGGTATCATTTACTACTGTGTTATGATGATGGTTTCATACCTCGACCATGTAACAGACGCGCGTATACACTTCAATTCAACACGCCGACTGGACAATGCCAAAAGCTCGACCACAACAACCCAAAATTCGATCGCCGAAATGACTGTACGCTTTTGAATTGAGACTTCTCACCAATCTCTTTGCAGAAGGACCTTTCCTTCCACCCTTTTCTTTTATTGCTTGCATCGTAATTTCATTTCCGCGCAGTTTTCGTCAGATAATTTATAAGCTGCCCCCGGAATTCTCTCATTTGGAGATCTATCTATTTGATGAGGGTTTGGCGGACGTTCGGTTTGTTCGATCGGGAGACTTGTCCAGGGGCGATGCGCCGAACTCCGGCGTAAAGAGCTTTTCCCCCAACACGCTCCGATCCCGCTCATCACACCACCCTTCCATTATTTCCAACGTTTTCAGTATTCAAAATTATCATGACCCCCTTTTTCTACAACTCGATTTTGTCTCCTTTGTATTCTTAACGATTTTTTTTTCCTGATATTTTATTGGCAGTAGATGACGAGCGATCCGCATGTTATGTCCGAGTAGAATAACAAACTAAGTACAAAATCATATATTTTACGAACATCAGAATTCTGAGGTGTTCCTGTAATAATTCTGTCAGAATATAAAGAATAATCAATTATCAACAATTATGTACTAAATAAATGAAATATGTATTTTCAAAATGTTTTAAAATATGGTTACAAAATGGTGACATGACATTTTCTCCGGCGACAATTTCTTATAATATGCATGTAGGATATGGCTGCAATAGGGTTTTATGTCATTCCATTAATGTGTGGAATTTGCAGCCGAGCAATTGTCGCCAGAGCAAAAGTCGTGGAACCTACAAAATATTTCACAGGAAATGGGCTTCAATTTTTTCCTATAAGTCGGCATTTTCCTGTCCTTAATACTTCCCTGTGCTGTTATGTATTAATGCAAATCCCACAAACCTAGTAAATTCACTGTAAAACAAGCGTGTACGATAATACATAAACAACATTTATAGGAGGCCTAGAGTTAACATTGTATGTTTCACATGAAAAGAAATAACATGTTTATTACCTACACATTCTGATTATTATTAATACAATTATGGATGAACATGTGAAATTTAATTCCAAGCAAGATAATATTATTCCATATTGAAATCGTTTGAATATTATTGCAATGTGCCGTCTCGTCGGTTGATTGTGCTGGCTTTTTGTATTTTAAAAGATTGTAAATGAATAGTTTTAAGCGGAAGAGGGAATAAGAGGATTCGAACCATAATTTCTACATAAAATCCAAGCCTCTTAGATTGATTAGTAGGAACCTAACTAACCGGATGTTTCCAAAAAAAAAAACACATTTAATTTGCTTTTAATTACACGAATTACACTCTAAAAAAAGGTTTACCCAATATTGGGTAAAATGGGAACACAAATGTTGGTTGGGTAAAAGATACTAAATATTTTGTAAATTTTACGCAATGTTGCGTTCAAATAGCCCGATATGGGGTAAAAAAAAATACCCAGCAAACATGCATAGGCCTATTCCCTTTCGACCCAATATCGGGGGGAAATTTTACTCAATGTTTTGTAGAGTGCACATCCTTAACATCTACTTCTTGAATATGATCAAACAATGCAGTATCTAAAACTTTATTTTAGTAGATTTTGCCCAATTTTAATGACAATTTTTTTTTAGTTATCACATAAAATTACTACAAATCATCAATTACTTTTAAATGAACTTTTCCGTACTGGTGGGTGTTTCATAAATCTGTTCGTAAGGTTAAGCACAACTTTACGCATGACTGGAACCTGTTCTCATGCAGGCGCTAAGTCAGTTACATATAGATATATAATTTAGAACAAGAAATGGTCACCAGTCGTGCGTAAAGTCACTCTTACGAACAGCTTTATGAAACATCCACCAGGTTTCATAAAACTTAGTTTACATCTCCGTTAGATATCGAGTTATTTTTTTTTTAACTTTATTTTAGTAGTTTTTGCCCAATTTTAATGACGATTTTTTTTAAGTTATTACATAAAATTACTACAAATCATCGAATATTTTTTAATGAAGTTTTCCGTACAGGTTTCATAAAACTTAGTTTACATCTTCGTTAGATATCGAGTTATTTTTTACAAATTCTGAAATCAGATTTTGAAAATTCTTGATAATATACTTGACTGAACTCGCTTAGATAATAACAGAACATATTAAATAGAAGTCTTACCGTATAAAGGGATATAGTATAGATTAGAAAATAAACTAACTATATAGCGCGTATCAAAAAAAGTTTACACTTTGAAAAAAATCCTGTAAAATTACCCTTTTGTAATATCCTGAAGATTTTTCCACATTTAAACCTTGGTACAGATCCATTTAAGCAAATGACGATATAACTGTCGTAAAATATTTCCGCTTGAGTGAGCACCCCTTATTTTTGAAAAATTGGTGAAAAATGATTTGCGCAGAACTTTGAAATAGTTTAGCAAATAAAAGTAGACCTTAATAATGAAGAACGCTTGGAATTTACCTAGTAAAATTGATTTAAAGATATTTTTACGTTTTAAAACTTGTTTCCTTGCCCCAAACACTAATAAGCATAGCGCGGCCCCAGTCCAATCTCCCATACACCGAGGGCGCATCGAGACGTTATTTGCTTTACACTGAGCTGTGATCTACATGAAATGGCTTAGGCTTGATTTTCATTTTGTTAATCATTGTCAAGCTTAGAAAAAGTGTGGGGAAACAAGTATTAAATAAAAAATGAAATGTAAACCCACTTTAAATGAAAAAAGGAATTAAAAAGTGCTGGAGATGTCTGATATAACCTTTTGTTCAGATTCAATTATGTCCTTATATCCAGCTGGCACAAAAAGGGTAAAGATTGTGCTTACTAAGTGTTACAATTTCAATTTTGGTGGCAAAATTGTTACAAAATGCTTGAATGTGTCCGTTTTATTTTAATTGACTAAAAGTACCAGGGAAATGTATGAGAAATGTTGTGCAGGGTAAGTTTAATTTCGCCCTTTCCCCTTGACACAGCGTGAAAATTAGCATTTCTGCGCAAACAGATTTCTGCGAGCTTTACAAAAATGGACAGTACTCACTCAAGTGTAACATTCTGTCATAACTTTTACTCTCATTGGATAGATGAGACCCAAACCCAAGATTATATGTGAAAAAATTGCCCACATGTTGTATATTTTTTAATTCCCAGGGCTTTTTCAAAGTGTAAACTTTTTTTGATACGCACTGTATAGCGCTTATACATGAACATGATGAAAATAAAGAGCATTATAACAATTTAGATAAGAAGAGGCATGCATGTTTTCCCCTCTTGTTACTGTTTTTTTTAAGAAAGAAGCTTCTTTTCAATGATTTCATTTTCCACATATCAAAAGGTTCCTGTTGCCATGGTTTTTTGTCTGTTTATAATGGTCTCATCTTCCCAGATTTTTTTTCAATGAAGCAAGATTTTATATGAAAAATAATACAAGTGAATTGAAAAGTAAATAATCTATATTCCATTACATATTAGACTCTATTTCATGCTCTCAAAATACTATTTAAAAAAATGAGGATAATTAAGGCTCCAAAAGATAAATGTCTGCCATGTCTGATCCACGAGGATTGTCATTATACCAGTATACTTATAACTATTCCTGTTAAATCAATCAAGACAAATGGTCATTATTGTGATATTTCTATCAATTGCAAAATAACATCCCTCACCCTTTGTAATTATTTACGAATACTGTGACATTCTCTCCTCGTTTAGTGTATGACAATTCTACATATATACAAAAAAATATTTCTTATACGGTTTGTGTGATGATGAACTTGACCTTAAAAAACCCCAAGATTTAAAACTTTTCTCCTATGACTAATTTGAGACAAACAACCACCAGGTTGACATCGTTGCTGAGGGGTGCAGAGGGAGGAACTTTGACAGTCAGATATTCAAGATAAAAATATACAAAAGCAAAATCCTTGTCAACCTTGGCCGATGAAGTTTCACATTCTTTAACATTTCCCTCAAATAATCTACTGACTCGCGAGGGGGAAAAGTCCCCAAACTGCCCGCGGCGGGGGATGCGAAGTCATGGCCAGCGGCACGTATCTGAAACAATATCAAGTTTAATATCGGGCACAACAAATGATGGAAAAGGCAGATTGTATCGTTATGTCATTGTTATTCTTGTCACATCGTGTATTAATTTTGACAGCCGCAAATTATCATTTTTTTACCATCCTACCCCGCAAGCGAAAGCGCCCGAACCTCGACCATTCTTGAACCTGTGTGGAAAGGGGTAAGTCACGCGTGGACTAATGAAACCCCTCACACCAAGATCCTGAGGACAGAGGTGGAGATAATGATAATCAAGATGACTTTGCTTGGATAATGCTCATAGCATCGTCATCATGATCAGATAGTTTTGATATTGCAGATGTCCAATCAAAATATGTATTATTTAGATATATTTTATCAAGAATGAAGTTGAACCAAGGAGATAGGTGAAAGCCACCCACTCCAAGACTCCCATGTGTTTTATTAAGATGATTAGGATGACTTGTAGTAACGGTCATCGTTCATAAGGGTGCGTTTCTTTCTTAATTTTTCTTTGTCCTATTCTTATAGGCCTAAAGCAACCAACTAGTTAGGAGTTGGGGTCGTCTAAAGGGGAGGGAAGGGGAGGAGAGAAGGACAGAGAGAAATAAATACAAACAAAAAAGGATAGAGAGGGCAGGAGGATGGGGTGGATAGAAGGAAAGATTGGGCCATTGCGCATGCCATCAAGCACAGAAGGATATACTGTTAATCTACATTAGAAAATAAAACACCACTCGGTCATTTTATAAATTAATAATTCGATAATGCAGGAAAGGAAATAAGAAAACTGACTTTGTGTGTGAGAAATAGTAAGTTTCTTTAAGGAAAGGGCCCTTGTTGAAATTTTGAACTTTAAAGAAGCAACTGAATTCTAATAAAGAGAAAACGTAGAATTTGAGAGTTTATTTTTGGCAAATCCTCAAAATTCTGTTTTGAATATAGGCCTATCAATAGATCTCTAATTAAATTTTACCCATGTTGTGCATGTACAAGTTTTGTGAAAATCAAGCGGAACTTTAAAATGCAATATTTTCTTACTTTGCATCGAATTTTGATGAAACCTAAAGTTTTGTACCTTATAGTTTTCTTTATCGGTGTTAGGTTTGACTTGATATCAAAAATTTAAATCAATTTTATAGATTATCATTTATCAATTTTACATTTATTTATCGGTCAATATGAAATTTGTTATTTTTCCCCATAACAAAAATATTATCTATTAAATATATTAACTTAATAATTGATACCGAAGCAAATTAGCCCAATTAACAAGATCCTTCTCTTGTATGCATAAAATGAATTGACAAGTCGCCAATAAAATTATGATATGACTCCAAACAATATTAATTATGATAATTTATTACCTATAACTATCCTGTCTTTGTGGTTTTAAACATCTTGCTTAGGATGCGGTCCTTGTATGTATTTCCACCGAAAAATGCACATGGCGCCTTTTACCAGGAAGCCCTTAATTTGTAGCGAAGATGGGCGCACGAGCATATCTTTTTAATAAACTCAATCATGTCACGACTTCATCTTTATGAAGAGAAGAGATCGGATTGATTGATAGGTCCCCGATGGAAGGGATGATTTCCCGTTACAAAACGAATCGTTAGTCAAATTGAGACGTATCCGGGGATCTTCGAGAGGATGTGGTGTCAAGGGGGTTAAAGGAGGTGAGCTAGCCTGGTGGAGAGGGGGTAACAGGGGTGCAGTTGAATACCCCTCGGCTCCTAAATCTTAAGTGGTGATTAAGGGTTTCACACGGTGTAGGTGTGGTTGATAGAAATAAATACAATGTAATTCTGTACTATTAACATAATAGTGGCTACCTATGATTTAGATATTTGTTGTCTTCATTTGTTTTTCGTTTTTTATGATCGTTTCATTGCAAACAAAGTTGAAGGCAAGTCCAATGCGTAATCAAAATAGTGAAAAGGGATATGTAAAACAATAATTTTATAGACAGAAGAAGGCGTTGACCTTGTAATATGAATTTGTATGGCCTTAAATTAATTTATAACAACATCCAACCAAAGTGTACTGTATTTGAATCAAGTGTCTTGAAATGGGTAGCTGGCAGTGGCATTTATTATTTTACATAATTGTGAAGCATTTATGACATCCACAATGAATGCGGTAATAGTGAAATTTATCCCAACTCACATTTTGTATAGATTGTTTGGTATTTGGTTTATTTATATCATTGTTCATTATTTACGATCTTAACAGCTGTCAGTATCATGTGATCATCACGATCATTACAATCTGCTTTTCCTTCAAGCAACTGGCTCTGCAATTTGATTATTTGTACTTGTTTTTAGTTATGGAAATTATGCCTATTTTTGATCTTTATTATGCAAATGTGACAATTAATTATTTTTTCATTGTTTTATTTCTTTCTACCATGATTACTGTGATTCTATGATTTGAGCTATCAATAAATGCAGAAGCACATGCCACCCCCATCCCCCTCGATGTAGCTGCCGTATCTAGTGTCCAACGTTAAAACATTATTGCATATGAATGATATACAAAAATTCAGTATAGAATCCATTTTGTCTTTTTATACGATCGGTTAAAAACTAATGTAAGCAAAACCCAAATGATTAAAGCTAAGCAACCCTTCTCAATTCCGTCCCTGTAGAAGGGTCCTGTAAATCCATGTCATATATTCTAAGATGGTTTCTTCATCTATCTTCCAGCAGCCCGTCATCATCGGCATGTCATAAGATAATACCCCATCCTCGCCCTTGACTCATACTCAAGATCCGTCAAGAAAGTGTCCTCCTTATACATGTTATTAGAAGGTTTTGCTCCTTCATTTTCTTATTGTACCAGATATTGTGATTACGTCATCCGACTATACAATCGATTTATGAACAACTATCATATTTGAATACATTTTTTTACACAATTTTAATCATGCTCAATAGATGTAAACAAACTAATAAATGAATATATATATGTATATAGTCAAATAGTGGTAGTAAAATACGAGCTGTGATTGGCTGGATTGGTACCACGTGACCTCCCTTCAAAAAGTTATATTGTACATATGTACAATATAACTTTCGATTTTTGGATGGCAAAACCCGTGTTAAATGAATAGGGAGAATATCGATTAATTTGTTTTCAATCGATATATTTGTATATCATTGTCATTCAACTGGCCTAGGAGTTCATCGACTGTTTGGAGTTCATTTGTTGCTACATGTAATTAGGAGTTCATCGTGTTCAATTGGAATTTCACAAATATAAGGCAAGAAGAACGTATGCCATCTAGATCTAGACTATGGTAAAATCCATGATGGGGGGCTTAGATTGAGGGATCTATTTACTATAATAAATAGTGAACTTCTATCATACAATATTACTGGACTATATATGAACTCCAAATATAAAATTATCCCTCGTGCAAGCCTATTTCACCTCGGCCTTCGGCCTCGGTGAAATAAACCTGCACTCGGGATAATTTTATATTTGTCGTACATATAATCCAGTATATTGTACAATAGATTGTACACTATTTATATAATATATATATATATATACAAAGAGCGAAATCCCACAATCATACTCTGTTAAATCGTGCAATTGCAAGATGAGACTCTTTTAACACGAACATGTGATAAATTTTTCACTCCCAAAGATTCAACATTTCAGAGGAACTAAAAGCTGTTATGACGGAGACGATTTTCAAAATAACGTACGTTTGTAGCAGCAATAAACAGAGCGACTCAACAGTTTTGTCTGGCATTGAGGACGAATTTTATATTATTTCGATACTATTCATTGTCCCCTGATGAAAATGAGTTTGTGTAACAAGATGATTGCATAAAAAACACTTAACTGATACACAGCAAAAACTGTGGTGTTAACCGGTGTACATATAGAGGACCACACCAGTTATTTTACACTGGTGTTAAATTGGTGGTGTTAGTTTTACACCTATTAGTGTTATTACAACACCTATGGTTGTTACATTTACACTCTTTGGTGTTATCTCTAGGGTGTTATTTTAACACCTCCGGGTGTGGTCCTCTATTAACACCAATTGGTGTCAGTTTTAACACCACAGTTTTTACAGTGTACATATACATCACTTGTGCTTATTAGTATGTCAATCAAAAAAAATCCCATAATAGCTATTAGTTTCCTCATTTCAGATTCTGATACCCTTCCCGCATTTTTCCAATAATACAGTATATTGATTATTGTTCGGTGACATTGTGTATAGTAAAAGTAATATATCTCATTGACATCATGTAAAAAATTGCTTCACTCATCAAAGGCATTGTTTTTTTCCCCGGCTGTTAGACTCTTATCTTGTCTTCAAGAATGAACATCATTGATTATGTTGTACAACTTTGTTTGTTATTTTGAAACGGTAAAAAGCCAAGACAAAGCATTAATCTTATTCTTGATTCAGTCTATTCCTACCCATACACTAATATTATTTACGTCATTTCCAGAATATATAAAAATATGTAGTTATTGATCACATGATCAATGCTATCGATAGCTGACAATAAACATTATTAAGATGAAGAACATGAAAGAAATATTATTCATTTAACTGGCTCCTTTAGTGTCTCAGCTTTCCCATTTTGCAGGTGTTCCGTACGCACTTATTAGGGGCAGTTGTCTAAACGTTGCTGACGACCCTCGCTCATTAGGCCCGACTTCGATTCAACGATATCATATGGCTCGAATGATCAC
Organism: Lytechinus variegatus; assembly: GCF_018143015.1. NCBI lineage: Eukaryota > Metazoa > Echinodermata > Echinoidea > Temnopleuroida > Toxopneustidae > Lytechinus > Lytechinus variegatus. The sequence goes on from NC_054756.1 coordinate 20,888,772, forward strand.
ATGTTATCAATTAGAATAAATAATTGTTTGAAGGGCGTGCATGAAAAATCAAATTTCCTCCTGTTAAAAGTGTTTGCATGGGAGGAATAATAAGTAGGGTACTTGTGTATTTTTCTCTCCCTTTTTTCAAAATCTGTGTGGGCTCGTTTTGGAGAGAAGAGTCGGCAGAGTGGCGCGTGATATGAGGAGACGGCGCCGGATTTGAGTCGCGTGTGGCTGTGCTTGTGTACGGAGGATGTTTAGGATAATGTTATACGGATAAGGCGGAGGAACCACGGCAGGCCGGTCGGGTTGAGCGCTCCCGAGGACGTTGCACCGTTTCTTCAATTTTTGTCCTTTTTCCCCAACACCTATCTTCGCTTAAAATTCCACACTTAGTCCCATCTTTATCAATTCATTAGTTACAATATATTTTTAACAATATCGTTGGTCAGGTTTCCTTCTGGTATTTTAACAATTTCATATTTATTTTTGCTGTTATACCTGATCTTTATTGAATCAAAGAAAATTGATATGACGCATTAAATTATCATTTGAACTAATATATACAAATGCATATTTAGGCACATAATTATTACATCGTATTTCAATGATATTGATATGCAAATAGTATCCCTTTTTAAAGATCTACTTTCATTTTAAATGTTTGAGACCCAACCCTCAGAAGCTAGCTCGCCCTTTCTCCCATAATCCTATTTGCTATTATATTTGTTTAGTTGCTACACAATAGGCCTATATACAAATTTTATATATTCCATATGGGGATCGCATGATGATAAGTAGGTCGCCCGGGCGCCATCCGTGTAATTCATAAAAAAATTAATCTCAGTATCAATCAAATGCTGTGAACAAATTGTTTACCTTATATCGTGTATTTATTCTGTTAGTAGAGGAGTAATGTTCAACTTTTACGCTATTAATAAACGTCATATTACTTAAGAGTTATGGTAATTATCATGAGCATGATAAAACAAAATGCAATGTTGAAAATAAATCGTAGCTGGCTTTGAAAGTCATTGTCTCCCATTATTGAGTTATTGAATGGATAATTGAAAGCTAAACCGGGGGGGGGGGTACAGCTCAAATGAATGATAAAAAAGTGTTCAAATTGAATATATTTTAGGGGGGTCAAGACTAGACAAATATATTAACATGAACTATTTATTTCCCTTATACAGTTCAACATATTTAATTGTTTTTCGGGATATATGATAACATCACACCTTGTCAAAAGTACTAGCTATAGGTCATTCATCCGAAGTAAAACACGCGAAATCAATTAACCAAGTGTCACAGTTATCAGTGGTATTTCATTTGTCTCCTTACCCAACCCGAAGTCCTATGACCCCAAAGAAAACGCCCCTGGCCTCATCAATTCCAAAATTTTGACCATGTCTCCTTGTTACCTCTCCAACCCATCCGATATTTCCGTTCGATATCATCCCGATACATCCCGCTGACTCCTCCGAGAATACCGAACCCTGTTTGGTAGGACATTGAGCAAGCAAGGTCGCGTGAATCAGCGAAAAATAAGGGATAGGTGGACGGTGAATTCTTGGCGCGTTTGCACGGTGTACCTATCTGTCCCTACATAATATCAGGGGAGACTACGGTATCTAAAAAAAATCAAGGTGTCGTGAAATAAAACACACTATTTTTTTTAGTTATATTCAAGTTTTTTAAACCAATCACTAGTAATGATTGCCTGGAATAAACTGTCGTATCTATGTGGGCCTTTATCATGTTTATTTGGGGCACCCACCCCAAAAGTTCCAACGGAGAAAAGTGAGAATAAGACGGAACTGAAAGAAAAAGAAAGGAAATATAATGTTTTTATTTTTCAGTTATGTAGCAAAATTTCTATTTTAAAAACTATCTAGAATATCATAAAACAAAATCGCTCGCTCGCTCGAGAATCTAAAAATATTTTGCCCCATACGCAACTCGCCCTCAATATTTTTGCGCCAATTTCATATTAGCTATTAAAATAAAAATTCAGATTACATCACGATTTAATCTACCAAAGACCTTATATTAAAAAAAAATAAAGTTCATAGTTGAATTATCCTTTTCTTCTGATTGTATTGCAAAGTTTTTAAATTTATATTTTCGTTAGACTCATTTAAATAAAAATGAACCAGCAAGCGCAGTTTTGCACTTTTTTACAGCCTAACTGCTGTCCAATAATCAGATCAAATCAAAATTAACCTAACCTTAGAAGAACAGTTCATACTCGCTCTGAGATTCAGGTAATAAATCCTCATCTCGGAACATAAAAAAATAGTGGGAATATTGACAAGTGACTCCATACCACCCCCTACAAAGTTTTGGGATTTTTTAAGCACTCTGTATCATTGGTTTGTTAAAGAAGAGCTGGAGGCATGGCAGTTGAGATTACATCATGTTAATTACCCGTATCACCATGACGACAATTATATTCATCAAACCCCACGAGTGGTCTTTGTGAAGTTTACGTAAATTGAATTAAACCAAAAACAATTCCAAACAAATTATTTCAATAAAGGGAAGGTTCAGGAGTCCACGATGGGTCCCCAAGGTAACTGAGGAATTTGCTAAATCATCATCAGGCTCTTGAACTTTGTCGACCACTGCCCCCTCCAAAAATTTACCATAAGACCACGAGTTTCCTCCGCTTTACATGATGTTATTTATTGATCCCATATACTCGGGGACAGAAAATTAGTTCAAACATGTTCGCAGGAAACAATTCATTTAGAGCAGTCAGTACCCCGAACTCTTTTAAATCAGTCCAAAATCAGAAGGCTTCTCATATAATTAACATGACTGAAGAACTGAAATCAATATATTTTCTGTAAGTTTTTTTGTGTTTCTTAATTTCCATTGTGTATAATTATGAAAATCAAATTCATATACATAGACGAATGCCAATAAGAATCTTAAGTCATAAACTCACCATTAATCAGGGAATTCAATGACTAGGTACTGAAAATCTTATAAGGGTGTTTGTTGAAAGTAAGTCGCACTACTGATCCGATCATTATACACTTTTATATCATATAAATCTATCATTGCGTATACACATCGCAATGTGTGAGGGTGTGTGTTTTGGGTATAACTCATTTCATAATGTAGAATGCTTTGTTGAGGCGAGAGTGTGTGCGTACACATAGGGGAATGAGGGTGTGGGTGTATGAGTGTGAAGAGCACGTACGTTGAAAAAAAATGTATGGGCGTGTGTGCGCGGGAAGTGTGTGAGGGAAGATATCTGTATGTACGATGTGTGCATTTGAGTGTGCGAGTGAGGGTGTCTTAATGTGTGTGCGTGTTAACGAGGATTTTGGGGGTAAGGTCTGTTGAGGGTGGGTATGTGCGTGTGAGAGTGTGTGTTTGTGTGTGTGCGTGGGACTTTGTGAAGGAGGATGTCAAGATGTGAGTGTGTGTCTGTGTGAGTTTACGAATCTGTGGGTGGGGACAGGATGATGATGAACCTTACATTTTTATAATAAATGATTCCATTGTCTTTCTTATTAGCAAATCATGACATTTCATAATACATTATTGAATAATAAGGCATGAAATATGCTAAATTGTTTAATTTGAAATGTGTAAATGTTTAATGTTTTGAGGGAGGGTCGTGCGTAAGAACGTGCGTGCGTGTTATTGGGTTACAGAAGTATCAATCAGACGCGAATTTCTGAGACTACGTCTTCAAAATTAGAGCACTGAATCAATATCTATATAGTCATGATAGTTTCACCAATTTTTTTTAAATTCCATAATATGTGTCCTGTCGTACGCTTTTAAACATTAGAATACTGACCATTATCATCATTTCCCCGGGGATTACAACTTGAAAAAATATGGGTTCTAAACATGCTAAAGGTCACCAGGAATTTGGCCATTTAAGTATTTCTTTTTACTCAACACCATACATGATTATGTTTGTCTTTTGGCACGGGCCTATTCATTTATGGAATTATTGGAAATTTGCATCGACAAATGTAATGTCATAACAGTAGGTCATAACTTAAATTTCATCAGAATATCTGTTTTCATTGAGAGCAAGCGATTTTGAGAGAGTCAAACCTCCTAAAAGATGTCATTGATTGATGACTAGATTGATACGTCTTCTCCTCTATTCTCGTATAACAAGCACTGTGTTCAATCACTCTCATAAAGAAGGAGAGAAGCATGTCTTATTATTTTTAGAACAAGCATTTACACTGAGTAAGATGAACGAGTTAGCGACCAATAGAGCGGAATTAGCAAACTCCACAAACCGGAAACCGTTTCAGGTGTCTCCAAGTGAAGTAACCGGAAATTGGCTAAACCGGCCAAGCCGTGAAAAATCGCGGGTAGAGGATCGTAGTCTTCATTCCTCAGATGATATCGTGGTTTACAGGCGATGAAGAATTTGACAAATACATAATAATGTTTGATATCATTTTCTATAATGATAAAAAATTCACTTTCTTCATAAACATAGGTTAAGTCATTTATTGATTTGCGATCATCTGTGGTATTCTTGAAATCTAAGACTAATAGTGAGGGTGTAGGGATCACATACTCAAACTAGGAACAGAGGATGACTTAAGGAAGCGACCACTTCGCGCGTAAACATCGGCATACATTACACGGGACGGAGTGAGACAGATGAGAGCTGTCTACTCGTCCTATTCGATAGCACCTTCTCTCTTTTAACACCAGGGTTCTTTCTTTCGTCTTTCTCTGCCATCCGACCCTTAAAATCAGGTTTCTCGTCCGCTCATATCACCATGGTCAATTTGAGTCAGACCTGGGGGCTGTTGGGGGTTTAATTCATCCATACATTGACACAATTTGGTATCTTTTAGGGGGTTAAGAAACAAAAATAGGTCATTATGACGGCACGGGCTAATTCACAGCGATCATCAGAAGTCTTCTATGACCGGAGGTCAATCAGATCATGGTTTCATTCATGACCTCCCTGTCGAGTTTTACAAATGTTAATACATTCAATACTAACCCCCTTCTATATCCCCATGCACAACATTAGCATAATTAGTCGACCAAATAAGCCAACTAATTCAGGAGGAGAACTGGAGCGAATAGGGGCAAAACTGCGTAATTTTACACCAGGGAATTCCTACATTTTTATTTTGGTAAGATATCACTTTTGATACAAGTGATATCTTTGGTGACTTCAACTTAATTAGCGGTCTCATACCAATCAACATTTTGAATATAAACAAATGAAATAAACTGACGTGCGTACATTACCACCATTTTGTCGTGCCATTTGAATTGTTTTGAGGGGAGGGGTGCAAACCTAGAATGAGGTCTGGGACGATAATGTCAAGCATATGCATGCAAGGACTAAAGAGAAACTTTACTCTCGTAATGTCACAAAAATAATAATGATGATCGCGATTTCTACATGAAAAGGGTTTTTCCGGAGTGCAGGTAGATTAATAACTGTAAATAACTGAAAATAGGAAGCCCCCCAAAAAAATCCCAACCAAACCAAACAATAAATGTTACAGGTATAATTGCCTTATACCGCACATAAACCTTTTGTGTGATAAGATGTCAGGGAGAGGCTGGTAAATATATTGACGAATTCGGAGTTCAATTCAACAATTACCTGGACAAAAAAAAATCTAAAACGCAAAAGAATATCATTATTCTTTTTAGACTTCACATCCCTTCATGGCGACCTCAATTGAACTTCCCAAGAATCTTATGCACTCTAATCGAATTTTGTGCCTTCTGATTCATAGCTCGCGAAACAAACCAAGCGTGCGGGCATGGGATACGTACTCCAAGTTCTAAAAATAAGATCGGGCCTAGAACGGAAGCATGCGGTTCCACGTAAAGAGCAGCAACGGCAGGATATGCGCATATGACAGATTGAAAGTGTCCGCGCGCGCTTTCCTGCGCGGAAGTTGTTGGGAGCTAGTTGGCCCAGTTTAGAAATGCCCCCACGCACTGCAGACACCGGAGCGTAAATGAAGCGAATCGTTTCTGGTGGAAAGGGTGAAAACAATTTTCTCCTCCTGAGCATTTGAGAAAAGCTGATCTCGTGTACATGCCCAAATATTTTATTGATTGATCTCACAGAGGAATCATAATGTCAGTACCAAATATAAATTGTTTTAATCTTTCACTTTGTCTACTACGGGGACATTCAAATAGAAGTTACTTGTAAAGGGCACAAGTCATTCAAGACAATATTCCAGGGGCAGCAGAAAACATGTATAAAGGAGACTGCAGTTTGACTGATTACCTTTAGTGTTTGTCGATCCACCATAAATGCGTCATTTTTTCAATTCATAGATTATGTGTGTGCCCTAAATCGGTTCCGATGTGAAGGATGTAAAACAAAAAAAAAACGTGGATATTTTATTGCATTTAATATACAGATTTTAGATCAAAATGGAATTTCTGTTTTTTTTGTCTTGATGATGTAAGACCATTTCTCAAGCATGAAATGGGGTTACAATTTCCAGGATATAGTCGTTGTTTGGCTCGTTCTAATATTCGATTACCATTTTGTATAGTAAGTTTTTAAGGGACTATTCTTAAATTTCATACACATTTCAGATGTCACACAGATAAATTATATTTTGAAAACAAAATCCTTAAAGTTAATGATATATATATATCTGTTCCAACTCGGTCAATTTATGTACAAACTAAATAAAGATGATCTCCCCGCATTTTTTTTCAATTATGTTCTGCAAAAACTCATCTGTACACAATTATCCTACAAGACAACGAAACTCTTATCACCTACCTCCAACCCGAACTTTACAAAAAATTATTTTGTCTTTTCTGGTCCCGTATATTGGAATTCCTTGCCCAACGCCTTTAAGGAATCCCCAAGCATCACAACATAACCTTAAAAAAGATGCTTATTTGCCAATACTTTACACAAACAAGTCAATCTACCATATAACCAAAACCACAACAAAAAATCACTTTTTTCTTTTGTTTTGTTTTGATTTGTGTTTTTTTTTGTTTTTTTTCCTCCCAGCTTACAACTTGCCTGCCGACCTGTTTCTGCACCTGCCATGCTCCTCTTTGCACCTCCAATTGTACCTGCACCCCTTTCTCTCTCCCTACATTTGCCTCTCTGTTCCTCCCTCATAATCACAATTATTGTAGCCATGTTGTCATTTTTTATTATTTTTATTGTTATTACTAGTATAATTTATTCTAATTTGGTTCACTCTTTCGTTGTTACCTTCGATGTTTTGTATAGCCTCCTTTTAAACTGTCTTCCGTCTCTCCTTTATACTATAGTTTTGTAATATACGTATTAAAACTAACTTAGGGGGGGCTTGCCTCCCATACAAGCTTCGCTTTTCTTGGCAAGCCCCTCCGTTCTGTTTTATATAGTTATTATAGTCAAAGTTACTTTAGTTTGCATGCATTAGTTCTCATTGTTTATACCTTATTTCGATTGATGTTGTACTTTAAATTTGACTATGTATTGTTTGATTTTGTTGTGCTTTGTGAACGGAAAATGAATAAATCTAAATCTAAATGAAAAATAAAAATAAGAGAGGGATCTAGATACAAAAAAAATAAATTCTAACGGCTTTTTAATTTTAAAGCAAATACATCCCTACACATTGTTATATTTGAATTTTATCTGATATTTGAAAATTGCTCACCCGCTACCACAATTTACCATAGTTTTTTTCGGGATATAATGTGTACATGTATAACATCCGATTTAACACAAATGATATGCTATTTTTAGAAATTTATTGAAATTTCAAAAATTAACTCATTTTCTGATGGTTTTAATGAATTGAATGCTTAGGGGAAGATTGTCATGATCATTGTTTTGTATTTTTTGAAGTGAAAAAGCATAAATGAAAGATCTTAAAATGACGTTTTTACTTCCATCGTGGATTTCTTCGACAGAATCATGATTAGTAGTACTGATTCAATTCTTAATATCCCATTGTTATTTTGTAGAATTTCGGAATTTCATCATCTGGTTGGTTTCTTTAGTATTAAATGCACTTACAAACATGCCATGTCAGGTATTTATTCATGCATGGCGATGATCGATACAGAGTCGGAAAAAATAACAAATGACTTAAATCGAAGTTTTATTCCTGTCTCTTTATATTCGCGCCAAATATGCTAATTATGGATTCTGAGTATAGTACGTATTGTGATTACGTAACAGACCTTTGCATTATGATTATGATAGGAGATAATTATCCACCAAATGATATCTTATTCCTGACGTATTACTAGATAGGGGCCCCGGCACGCTGAAAAAAAACAAGAGGGTATATATACATGCATTTTTAAAATCTTATTCAAGTAGAAATTAATAACTATTTTTCTTAGCATCTTGCAGACAACGCCCTATCGCCTAATTTGTTATGAAGATTTCAACTTAATTTGAACTTGTTATTGCAGAAAATAGACAAAAGGATCATAGTATTAAGCAACCAAAACAAAAGGATAAAATAATCACGATCACGTGATAGCGTCATTAATATGATACCTAAAATACGTGTACATTTCCTTTCATTCCTCAGCATCGAGAAATCTCATCAACATAATAAGCTGTCATTTTTTACCATAATCCGACATTTTTTTTTCATCATGGTTTATCATCTATTCATTCTACTATTGTCTCTCGCTCATCACCTTTATACCTTTATTTGGTGAGCATACCTGGGGGGCTATTCTATTTGTTTGCTTTCATTCTGATTCGAGAACCAAATTTCTTTTTGCAATATTTATGATGGCTTTCCAATCTCTTTATTAGCTATTTTCCTCACGTTGGTCTGATTTATTTTCCACTCTTTTTCATATCTCCCCCACTCTCTCCAATCTCTTGGTCTCTCTTCCTCTCTGTTTCTCTTTGCTATTCTCTCCTCGCAATTCAGCCTTTGCCTTAAGACAAATTCATTAGGGTAATAAGGCCAGAAGTCTGAATCAGGACTTGAACGAAGAAACGAAATTGGACTACTAAAACTAACAGCAATCCCTCTAAAAACCACAATTTTCTTTTCTCTGTCATTCTTTCCTTTTCATTCTGCGACTGAGAGGTAATCGTAAAATTTTTGGGAAAAGGATGCTTTGATTATAGGTCATAAGGTAATAAGGTTTTCATTCTTCATAGTCAGCGTATTTAGGGCAAAACCTACATATTCACGGATTGAAAAGCAACATCACTTTCATTGAACTATTGAGTAAGATCTTGTTAAAATGAACAAGGAAATATTGAAATTCAATGATTTTAATGTATTATTTTCTAGAGATAAAATCTTATTTTCTGTTTCGATTCTTATAATTTATTGATGACTTTATGAATGTCTTATTATGAATGAAGTAAAAATGTTCACCTGGTTTTCTTATTCCTTCTGTTTATTTAAATGAACTGTTAATATTGTAACTGGGCGTTGTGGCGTGCGCCTGTATAATCCAAGCTGTGGGGGAAGTTACAAATTGATGCAGAGGGTCGAGGTTCGAGCCCTGGTCACGTTTTTTCGGATGGTGACGTTAAAGGTCGGTCCCAGACGTAAATAATCATATCTGATTGATACACGTCTGACAAAACTCAAATACACACACACACGTTTACATGTAACAGTAATCGAATATTCCATTAATGTCACTTTTTTAATTTATTTAGGCCTATTAATTTGTGCCTATTTTTCATGGATTCAATTCCTTATTTATAAAAGTATTTTACAAATCTGCACGATAACTCAATAAAAAACACAATCTTTGTGTAAGCAGTGTGAAGATGAAATCAGAATTAGTAAACATGTTGGATGTAATTGCCATTTCACTCTTCGGATTTTGTTACTAATTTCGTAGTGTGTAATGATTTATTACCGTTTTGTTTACATATAATCTTATCTTTTCATAGATTCTTAAATTATTATAGGGAGAAATGTAGCCGTGATATTATAGACCTTCTAAGTTCCTATTTACCATTAATTTACTAAAAACAAAATACGGACCTACCATTCTTATCTGCCTTTCATGCTTAAAGTCTTGATAAAGACTATATGCGACTGGTATCCAATAATAAAGACATCGTCTTACGTCAATATGTCGCCATTTTCTTATATTTATATGAATTTCGTCCCATTTGATTTTGGATGGAGAAAAGGGAGATTGAATTTACCGAACGAGAACAATATGGCGTAACCCGATACAACAATCAATGAATAGACCGTAAGCCCAAATTTCACGCTACGTTTCTATTCCATAAAAAGTATATAGCTGGTTCTTTTTTCTCCTTTTCTCTATGTATTTTCATGTCTCCCCTATGTCTTCCAGTTCTTACTTCCCCCAATAAAACAAAGTCCTGGAAATATAGGTTTTAGCCTGTAGTGCTTGGTAGAAAGCGCTGATGGAGAAGGGAAAGTAATCAAACTGATTTGTTTACTTTAAATGTGCCGAAGGTGAGAGGAAATGTAAAATGCAAATGATGGTTTATTGTTTTTTCCTGTATTCATTCTTCGTCCCTCCTTTTACACAATACAAACCCTTTGATGTTGAAATATACATAACCTTACATGTTTTATGTTTCACTTTTTTATTGTCTTTTCGTAATTGTTTATTTCAACATTTACATCCCTTTCATTCATTGAGTAAGCATGTTTGATGTTAAAATGAAAAAAAAATCAAAGTCGTCTTAATATTCCTGCTATCCGCTCTGTAAATCCTCACCCCTGACTAGAAAAAGGTACAATCTCAGCCACAAAATGAAACTCAGACAATGATAGTTGTCTGTATTTTTCCTTAATACAAAACACTTTTAACACGTTCACTTCATGAGAAATGCATGTACATCTCTGTGGATATTGCTCTTAAAGTATGTAAATGAGAAAAAGAAATGAAGTAAAATAATAATCAATGACAAATGAAATATTACATGAATAATGAGTGAAATAAATACATTCAATTCTTATTCTTCGAAACAATCCAATACGCGACATACTCGTTACTTTATTATTGAGGTGGAAACTGTTGTGGCAGTTGTATTGGGGGAAGGGGTGGTTTGTGTTTCGATAATAGTGGACTGGAGGCGATTGTGGACTTGTGGTAGTGGTGGTAGAGGAAGGGATTGCAAAATTATGGGAATTATGGTAGCAATATTCTTGTAATGCTTTCCAAATAACTAACACAAATGACCATCCTCAAGCAGTACTCATTCATCGTCTTTTACACATTTTGACGGTTTCAAATATTTTTCTAGTGTCGATAGAAGACAATATTTTCTATGTAGAGCTACGATTTTTTCGAGGAAATAGTAAGAAATTGTTCCATTTGTCCCCATAAGGGATGACCGAGGGTAGACAGCAAGGCGAAACATCACCCAAGCTAGTTAGCCCCCAGAAGGGACCTTGGGGAATTTGAGCCGAAAAACAAGAGATATTACCGCATTATTCGATATGAAATTTGCAGTTCAAGATTGATAAGGCCTCGAGTTTCAGTTACCCCTGGCAGAAGGAACAATTGTGAGACGATACTGGACAAGAAACGTTATAGCATTATTTGGGTTTTAGGCGATATAAAATAAGAATATCAGTTAGGTCGAAAGGGCAAACAATATCTAAAAAAGGTATACTAAAAAGACAAGTGTTTTACAAAACTTGCATTCAAAAGTTTACTTGCTAAAAATAATTCAGCACAGACATGAATGATGCAATATGACTATTCAAATCACGTATTAAAAGAGCACTGGACCAATCCATTAGTGGAATGAGCCCATCCCCTCAAAAAATGAGGGCGCTAACTGGCGTATCTGGTAAAGTCTTACAAAAAAACTCAAACGAACGAAAAGTTTTACCTTTAAAAGATGAAAATCATATCTTGTGATAGACTTTGATATACGCACCATTTACTTAGTGGTTTAGAGTCTCTTGTCTCTTTGTTTTGTTCCATAAAGATAAAACCTTAATTTCAGATCAAAATTAAGAATTCCAAGAAAGTCAAGATTGGCGATGGGCTGCTTTCATGGTTAGCAACAAGGGCGTCTCTACAGGGGCAGCGGCCAACCACTTCATTGAATTTTTAAAAGAATAAAAAAGGAGGAAATTAGGAGAAAATAATTTAAACAAAAATTAGAAAAGAAGTTATCAAAAGGAGAGACATTGGACTTACCCCCTGTCTATTGTTTTTGGCCATGTTGGCGAAAAACAATAGATAATATTAACTGTGAGTGGTTTTCTTCTTCCCTGTTTTGAATTAAAATATTCCTCTGGTATATCATATTGCTACTTATTTCAATATTTACTGTCTAATTTTTATCATTTTATTTTTTGGGTAAAAGTTGTTACCACGGAACCAGTGATTAGCAATCACCAAACGTAGTTCTGTAGCGATCTGTAACTTTTATTTCTTCATTTGTGCTCTATCTCGAATATACCAAAATCCATTATTCGAGAGGCGGAATGATGGGAGGGGCTGCATGCTTGTCCCTTTACTTGTTTGTTTGAGCCTCCCCCCCCCCCACGTGGCCTAAGAAAGCTTCATACACTGGAGGCGCCATATTTGTTTCACAACCTCCATAATTTTACTCATTATTATGCACGTTGTAATCATATAAACACTTCTTATTCATGTCTATCAAGCTTTCATTCACACCCAAATCAACTTACAGTACAAAAGTTTAATAATTTTCTCCAGACTTTGCATTCCCAAAACTTATTCAATATTTTCATTGCTCGTCTTCTCAGTTATGCCAGTGGTACCAAATTGAAGATGGATTGATCACAGTTGCTTCGCTTGGTTTATATTGACCGCAATTTTCCATAATTACCACAGACTGATTTTGACCTACTTTCTCCCCCTCTCACTACCCCTCTCTCTATTTCTCTCTTACTCTCTCCTATCCATATTTTCGTCATAACCCCATCTAAATGTCTCTCTGACCCACTATGCCATGATCATGATCGGTGCGGACCACCATCAAGCGCCGATCATCTGAAATTCAAATAATTGTCTATGAAGATAATAAGATACAAGATCATCTTGCATCCTTGAGTCTTTGTACAAATTAATATTTCCTTTCAACATTTAGAATATCATTTCATAGGTATTTTGCCAAGCTTGACAGTATAGGCCTATATAGTAATGTGTCTGAACTACGCACAACGAATTTTCATTAGTCAAGTTGGTCCACGCTATAGGCCTATACATATATTTTTTTCTGCTGTGTGTATGTGGGTGAGCGTGCTGGGGGGGGGGGGGCGTAGGCTCTATGAGGGCGTGTGCATTTTGGTTATTATTTGCATTGTAGTTATCGTAAACATGGTAAAATCAATACAGAAATGTTCTTTCTTTTGCATATTTTTGTCTATCCTCTTCAGTTCACTTAATATCAGAAAGGAAATTATCAAGGAAGGAGCTTAATTCGGCTTTTTGGAAGAGAAAATGTATTCTGAAATATTAATGTTTATGCGTAGACTACTATACCCGGCTTGGATGATTTTTGGATTTCGCTCTATTATGTAACAGCGACATGCACTTTATTTATTAAAACAAAGTTTTTAATACATATGAATTCTTACTCTGGAATTCATATTCGCAATACATATGAATTAAAACAAAAAAAAATCACATAAAACAAGCATACATAAAGCCAATAATCCATTCGAAACATCTGAAAATATATTTGGAAGGGTGATTATCCGGGGACTAGAACTGAATGGGTAACGAGGATCAATCTAACCGTTCTGGCAGGCCACACGATTGATGTAATTTCACAATCTTGTTGTTATTCTTTAAGGCAAATTACACTCGTTTTGAAAGATACGGATGATGACAGGGTCAATAAAAAGCACTATTTACCGCTGCGAAATTGGGCTATCTTTAGCCCCTGCCCGAAGAGGGGGATAGACGTTAGAATTCGAACAGTGAGCGATCAAACTTTCGTACCACCTACGGAGTGGGCTTGCCTCGGGGAACTGGCCGGGAGACACGCAGTTAGCGAGAGGGGCATGATGTGCCGCCGCTGACTACTTGTCAAGAAGTTTTGACTTTGAGCGCGTTTAAGTAGGTTATTTGGTGCTGAAGCATGCGAAATAAATCCATAAGGGCAACTGATGACAGGTTTAGCTGATTTACTCAATTTGACCCATTTGACCTCTGGGGTAACAAGACTAGAGATCAAGGGGGCGTCCTACTGTGTGGAGAGGTAGATGACCGCACGGTCATTGCTCCAAAAATGGAATGTCACCGAATATTATAGAAAAGAAAGAAAGGAGAATGTTTTAAATTAAATGAAAATATTCATCAAAATTCAAAATTGGTGCTTTCACATAAGCGAATCTTATAGAAAGAAAGAAATAGAAGTTATGAATGGAACAGGACCTGAAAAGAAAAGACAAAATGATTTGGACCTACAGTCATCATGTGAATCTTTTCTTTCTTTTTTTTGAAAGGAGGGGGAGGTGTTTTTAACACATTTACAAGTTGGTATGATTCCTATAACAATGTAATTTATTTCATGTGAAATAAGACAGGAATGCGTATAAATCTAATTGTTGAACGGCAGAAATACCGAGCCGAGAATCGCCCCCAATCTTCAATATTTGTCAGGATCCTTAAACCATGCTGTTAGGATACGTCTGGTGATCGACGGGGGGGGGGGGGCTTCGGTTGGCAGATATGTAATAAATTCTATACGAATATCCTTCATGAAAACTGCCAAAGAAGTTCAATTGAAATGGTACTCAAGGCTGTATATAATTATATCTGAATCAGTAGGGTAAAACTCACTAAGAAAATGTTAAAGATTTCATAAAATCAGATAACAAATGTCCAAGTTATAGTTATATGCACGTCGTAATGAATATTCATGACATGGGCAATGACGTCATGTTTCCGCTTTCCTTTTTCTTATGTTATTACATAAAGTCATAATTATTTCATATTTTCACAAAAGTTGGTATGACGATGTATCCCTTATAATAAAACAACTTGCGGGAATTAATATATGATGCATCAAATCTCTTGTCAATCCATTTTTTTTTAATTCTTGGCGAAAAAAAATTGAATATCGTTACACAGAATACGATACAAAATAACAGGTGGTGATATGGTATTAAAAATAATGCAAATCTTTAAATGTCATAACTGTCTTTGTTATTCCTATCCTAGTCGGGTTTTGATCAGGTTTTCAGTGTTTTTATTGTCTGTTTTTCTTTATCTGTACAAATACCTTTTTAAGACTGTGGTATTTTGCAGGTACAACGTTGTGTCAGTCAATATTAAAGAAATTGAAATGTATAAGGAAATTGAACTACTTAATAAGTTTATAACTTAAAATAAGCACAGGCTGCATAGTTTACCTACAGTATTTATTCATATTATACGTGTTATGACAGCTATTAAAATCCATATTACTATTAAGTATTATTCAGAACCTTCAGACTATAGGACCTAACCTTACGTAATAAATTATATTACTCTCGCTTCCTCACTAGAAAGTGCATGTAATTTGATATAGAGTACATTATATTTTTTAATTTATTAGATTAGAAGAAAAAGAACAAAAAATGAAAGATGAAAAGGTAATCTACTTTCTGATTACATTTCCAATGTATTTTTATTTTCATCTAAAAAAACTTTCATTTTCTGCTCCCACTCTTCGCTCGATCGCTATTTTTTCTAAATCCCCTCCCCCATACATCATGTACTGCCCCTCATTTTTCTCGCTAATGGGTATAGTTGATTATTATTATCAAAACTTAAATCGATATACAGTTTTGGTTTGCCCATATACAACTGTGACGTCAACGATCATTTGATTATTACCCAACGATTCCAGCCCTCCCCCTTATTGAAAAAACCCATTACTTAATATTGCATAGAACCATGAAATTCGATACCAAGCTGAACTTTCGTTTGACATCCATAATATGCAATAACTTTAATAATGAGCATGATGGGAAAAGCGTTCATTGCATTTTGATTGTACATGTTCTCCTCGAACAAACCCTCCCCTTCCATTTTTTTTAAATTTTATGAATAATGACATCAATCTAAATCAGTAATCAACTTAACCGTACATCACAGTGATATTCGATATCCCCTTCGCGTTGTAGATTATTTTCCACTTCATTCTGACAATAACTCAATAGATATAACCATTCTGTCTTCAAAAAAGTTAAAGAAATATACCATCATGATTGTGTTCCCTACATCATCCTTGAGAATCTGGGGTATGGTTAATCAGACTAATTTTATCACTAGCTATGAAAGGCGAAAATGGGTCAAATGACTGGGAGCAATAGTCTGCCCCAAACTCGTTCGTCCATCCATCCATTCACTCCGATATGCATCCATTCAATCATAAAGAATATGATGACAAGATGCCATAACAAATCATCACCCGATAAATAGTCAGGCAATAAAACGAACATGCGTCAAGAACAGGCAAGTTTCAGGAAATGTTGATATTTACAGAGAAACGAAGAATCTCTGTGATCGGGATTTCTCAAAAGTAATTCTTTCATCTTTTTACACTTACCATTCATTTCCTTTCAGTAAGTTTTGTGCGTTGCACTAAGGTACTCGACGCATTCAACCAATAATCCTTTTTATATATTCTTGTCCTATCTGTCATTACTTCACTTTCGGATTGTCTTGTCCGATATTTTTCTCGGTTATACAGTATTTGTTGCACTAGTTATATCTCAACATTTTCCCACTTTTATGTTTTCATGTTAACGTACCCATTTTCCAATAAAATTTATGATTTTCGTTTTCCCCTCCCTTTTCACTTTCATTGTTATTTCATATTCTTGGAATGCTTCTTCGTCACTTTGTCATGTTTATTTAATTGCTTTACTTATTTTCCACCACATATTTTTTGCATTCGATGAGGGTGTGTGTGTGTGTGTGGGGGGGGTATTCCTTGATATATATATATATATCTTTTAAGATCCATTAGTTATGTCAGAGATATGGAAATGCTTCGCTTATTTACTGTTATACACAACAAAACACAACAGATATCAAAGTTTTCAATAAAAAAGAAAGAAAAAAAACACACACACCGCTGAGTAACAGGAGATCGCTTTCTTTTAACGTTAGCCTGAGAACTGATCTAGCTTGGATTGTTTCGGATATCCAACCTAGTATTGAATGAAAGTGCATAGAAAGCACTGGTCACTTACACTCCGCTATCTCGTAGAGAAATCAAATTAATTTTCTCCAATTCTCAAAGTGACTCATTTGAACCCAATCATGACCGCATCCATAGTCTTTGTTCTTTCCATTGAAATTATAATAAACCCATAATCTCCGTCCTTTCACAATGCCCATACGAATTATTATGTGTTTGCGTATAATTTGTGAGTGTGTGTGTGCGTTAGGGTGCGTGCACACGCGCGAGTGTGTGTGTGTGTGTCCTTCAGCATCTGGTGGAAATGGTGTTTTTTGTTCGCAATTTCTTTACCCTTAATCATTTGGAATTGTGAGCAATCATTTGTCATAGTTATGAAGTCATTACTTCTGTGATGCGTATCTTGTATTTTTGGTTGTTCTTGGGTATTGGATTGGTTGAAAGGCATCCTTAGACGGCGCGTGACTAAACCGCTTTGATATCGGGAGAATCACTGATGATCGTTTAAACGGTCATCAAACCTCCCCGAAGTGGGACACGTAATAACACCCACAATGCAGGATAAATTTGAATGTTTTATGAATTCTTTTAAGGAACATAATAGGTTCCTAAGTGTTGGATATGAGTAGAACAATAGTTACAGTGGTTGCGTTTAACATGTAAGTATGAACAGGACGGGGGCAAGGTACCTTAAAACTATTATTCGCATGGAGTAACCGCGTTTCAGAGGAACTGAAAGACTTTCATGAACAACACCCGATTAGTGGAAATAAGGATGTTGGTTTTGGAAAGCATTATCAATAATACAAATTAATCTTAACCTACAGTAATCAAGATGGTGCAAGAAAAAAACTTTTCTAGAATGTTAACATAATGTCATTAAATTGAACTTCCCATGCACTAAACCTACCATTAATAGGATTATTGACGTCTATGATGTTGAAAAAAAATAAAAATAAATCTTACACAAATCATGAAAGGGTTCTCCAAGCTGAATTTAACATAATAAGAAGAGATATAGCAAAACTAAACTAACTACACTCTAAAAATTTTGGGCAACATACTGTTCACACAACGGTTGGTTAAAAGAATTATCAGAATTTTGGTAGTTTTCAACCAATATACTGTGTAGTTTTGACCCAAAGCACACCTTATTGGTTTAAAACTACCCAAAATTGGATAAAGAAATAACCAATTGTTCTGTAGAGAGTATGTTGACCAACATCTTTAAGAGTGTAAGCATTCCATCAAAATCGGATGAAAGACAACAAAATTAATTTCAAAATTGTGTATCATTCAGGTAAAATAGTTTGTTTTCAAGGATTTATTACATATACCATACTTTCGTTCTTCATCTGTGTATATTTTTTTATTCCCTGTCCTTCAAGTTACATGATAAAGGAATCAGTAATTATTTCTATACCTTCTTGCAGAATAAAACTCAATAACTGTAATTTCACATACGTTTATTTTGAGGCTCGCATGTTTATGTTCTGCCAAAAACCTGTTTCACCTAAATAATACAAAACTTAATTCTTCTTTATCCAGCTTTGTTGATATCGTCAGTGTTTAGCTTGTTGATATGTTAAATAAATAATATTTCGACAAAAAGACAATGAACCATAAATTTTATGTTTATATTTCTTCAATTCTTCTTGATGGTTTTACTGTCTTTCGACATATTGTCTGCACTTTCAATTTCAAGTTTTCTGTTTATAAGTTGTATTTCCTCGGTGAAAAAATATAATATGATTTATGAAGATTCTGCAGGTCTTAACTTAGATTAATCAAAGGCGTCACTTAAATTAAAGTAGGGAAGAATAATTTTTGTTGTAATATTCAACAAACATTACAAAATAACATTTCTTCTGTAATTTTTTTTTATTATTTCCATTTTTCTTCCAAGGGGAAAGTAACCTTGAATGATTGTATCTTCATTCATGAATGAGTAGCCTGAAGATGAGGAGAGTTCTGTATTCAAATATCCACTAGATGTATCATGAACGTAGCAAGTATCCGCCAAGCACCGCACTTACATCCCCTGGCCATGCATCCTACCTCGCCAATAAAACACCAAGGGAAAGATTGCCCTTATTCCACAAACACCCCCCAAACCCCAACTTCAGAGGTTGGTCTTATCCATCCTTGCCCCCCTCCTGTACCAATCTCACGATCTTGAGAGAGTTATCAAGAGAGTTTGAACTAGGAAGAGTGTTATCTCTTCACTATTCATATATGCCGCATCAGTGATGAGACCAGGAGATAGTATTCGCGCCGCTAAACTCTCTTCAGGGGACCTCTTCTCACTCACTCACTGCCCGAAAATGGGGGAAAAGATAAAGTTATTATGGCTTGGAGTGCATCGCTGCGGCCTAAATCAAACTGCTTTCGTGACCTAATTCAGGGGGATTGATATCTTTTAACCTCGGTCAATTTATCTAACACTCAAAGCGAAAATGTTTAAACATTTTCTTTGAAGAAAGGTTAGGGATATCAGCCGGATTGATCACGGCTCACCACCGGGGCAGGTCCGGCCTCTCAATCACCCAACGATCATCTCCCAGGCCTGTTTGCAGTGGCCTCCTTCGAGTTGATTACGTAGACAGCGATTGGCACACGACCCCGAGAAAAACAACAGCCATCAAGAAAAGAAATTGACAAAAACGCCAAGAAAATAAAGACAAACGACACACAACGTGTCTCGTTCTAAAAACAAAAACGAAAAGGGAAAAATGGGAATAAGAAAAAGGGTTACAAAAAAGAGAAGGTGAGGAACAAACAAGATTTAGCCGTAAGATATTGGTCCTACCAGGGCTCAAATCACGTAATTCTGGAAACAAATATCACCTTTTTTGATGGTGGATGCATCTTGGGTTTTTATTTCTTGAGGGAGTTAGAGTGTCAGTGGGGTAGTGGGTAGTCTGACAAATAGCTGGGAGCTGGGCGGGCCCAGGCTCTGGCGTGGACATCCAACACCGGTCCGCTGGCAATAATCGTGCTCCGCTCTGTTCAAACCATCAAAACCAATCTTTTTTTTTCTTTTCTTTTTCTTCTGGAAGGAAATTCAAGGACTGGTGTTGCGAGGAATCAAACTTTCGATTGCCAAGTTGAGGTTTTTGAGGCGAAAATGACTGTAATCTGTAGTAGTACTTGAGTAGAACAATCGCGGTTGGAATATCCATCAATATTAATGATATCCGATATCATCGTGATATTCGATCAATTTGAGTTCATGTCTCTATCAGCTTGGTTGAAGAAAAAACAACGACTGTGGTTAAATGTTTCGGCTTAAAAAATTACACTTCCCTCCCAGGAGCAATTATTAAATAAATATAGGGGCGGTCACAGTCTTCCTTGTCGAATGTTTTCCCGTACTGCACAATTTTTTGCTAATTAATCACGATGTGATAAGATTCATGACACTGTTTTCAGTGGGGTTTATAATGGTTATAGCCTTAAATTTAATTGGAGAAAATACCAATGAAAAAATATGAATATGGATACTTTGGGATACATACATCTCGAAGACAGTTGAGTCCACCCAGGCTACTAGACTAGTTAGCCCGTATTCTGAACTCGCGTTTGAATTAAACCCCGGCTTAAAGCTCTGGTTTAACTATGGAGAGCCAACTGGGGCACCAACCCCTAAAAGTACACGTTCAATCTATTAACTCAGTCACATATGACACCCAAATTGTTCATAATTATTGTCCGGGAATGATGACTGAATTAATTTCAGTCTTTGAAAGCAAAATTAATAAATCGTAAACATAAGAAACATACAATATAGACAGATTTTTTAAATTTTTGGCTCCCCATAATTTTAGCACAGAGTTAGAATGCGGTCTACGTTAAACCTGACTTCAGAATACTGGCCTTTGAGATTAATTTTTGTTTGTTTTTCAACTGATAATTCTCGTTCAAGCGAAGTGAGTAAGCAATGGAATCGAAAGTTTTCATATCAATGATATGTATATTTTTAAATAATTTCGCGTGTGAAGAAGACTGGTGTATTATACATGTACATAAACGGAATGCGATAAAAATGCAGATGTTGCTAAATAAAATAAAGAGAAATACCAGAAAAACACCCCACAAAATCACTTGCGCATGTTTTTCTGAGGGGAGGGCGGGGGGGGGGGGATTGGGTGGGTAGGGCAACCCCGAACCACCATCACCAATCTTGCATTTCTATACTTAAATTGAAGAAAATGTAAGCATGTCTTTGGATTTTTTTTTAACGCGCGTATTAACATAATTTATGAGATGTGATCATTCGTAACAATTTCGTAAGATTTTTTTTCACAGAATGGGGTGATGACCCTATCCTATTTTTCTGATGAACAAAATTCGATATTCGAGGGGGATACGCCTCTCGTGTCGTCGTTTATGGATGTACTTCATGGCCCGTAATCTGATAGCAGGTTTAACTTAAACTCAGGTTTAAAGTTGTAGTTTAAGTATGGATAGCCAATTGTTACATAAATCACTAACGGTAGAGATATCACATTTCAGCTCATTTGGCTCTTAAATCATTCATTATTGTCCAGGAAGTATAAATAGATTATTGTCTTCACCATCGATGACTCAGGAAAGAGCACAGTTAACATAAGAAAAGTTCAACTTAATATAAAAATACTTAAACCACAACTTTAAAGCTGAGTTTAAGTTAAGCCTGACTTCAGAATACGGGCAATGTGGGACCGGGAACCGGCGTTTAACGTCACTATCCTAATAAAGAGGCGACCCAAGGCTCGAACCACGTACCTTACATCTGCAGCTGCATTATAGGCGAACACCGCCGTGCCTATAAGGATTATTTGCATGACATTTCTATACAAAGTGCAAGAAAATAAAACAGACGACATCAGAATGTCCAGTATTTAGCCTATAATGGATTGAGAGGATGGGGGAAAGGTCGTTTTGGGGGATAATTAGAAAAGCATACCTTTCATTTTGCCAGTTTCATGTTCAAAAATTGACAGGTTTAGGGTGGGTTTTTTGGGGAGGGGGGCGGGGGCTTAATATCAAGTTGATTTTCGTTTCTATTTTCATGGATTTTTTTATAAATCTCAGTTAATACATTGTAATAGCTACATGCTTAACCCTTAATCTCCCGGGGTATTATGATTCTTGTCATTCCCGATATCAGCCGTGGATTGCGCGATCACAACGAAAATTTGCACGATGGTAGAGAATGACGTAATCTACGCAGTTGCATTGGTAAATTTCACTGAATTCATATATTTTTATTTGACATGAATTAATTATGCTAATTTATTCATGAAATCATACTTTTTGTTCTGATTCACTAAATAAAGCTCATAGAATGCTATTTTTGTGAAAATATTCTTTATAGCATTCCTAACAATTGCGAATGAAAAAAATTCTGGCACCAAGACCGATTTCTTATGTATTATATTGTTTTTTTAACTTGTATGTATTTCTTTGTTTTTTTTTTTACTTTTTTTTACTTTTTATTGTTTTTTCGATGGAAATCGTTCCAGACTTAATTCTGATAATAAACAAGGCAAAATTAATTAAGTGTAATCAGTAAAAGTAGAAATAATGATACATTTATGAATTTTGGCTAATACACAATCTGCATTGGATTTGTACATGCAATCACGTTTATGAGCAATTTGGGGTCTGGGGCATTTACATATAAATGTTGCGTAATGTCGTAACCGCGTACCCGCGGGCGTCACAAATTTGATCTCAAAATTTGCGCGAGACTTGAAGTAAAAAGTCAGTGAGCGGCGAGGTCAAAAAAAATTTGCGCAGTAGATAAATCGCAAAAATTGTAGGGGCCATTATGCCTCCCCCCCCCGGAGAATTAGGGTTAAGGAAATGGTCCCTGTCGCCCATCTGTCCCCATAATGTGAGAGTTTTAGTGGTCAGATCCTGTCAAAGAGGGCAGTCTTCAATCACGTGACGATGTAAATATCTCTTGAAGGATGAGACTGTCTGGGGGTAGTGTCGCATCGATCTACATTCATCATCATTTCTATTGATCAAAATGGTTAAGAATGCAATATGATATCATTCCACTTTTAACGTCTACAATTCTACATTCTTTATTTTATTCTTTGTAGGGTCACACAATTTCCACTAGAAATCGAAGCCAGGCGGCCGATTCTATAATTTTCTGCGACCATAAAGACCTAAACTTAATCATTTAAGGATTATTTAACTTTCAATGCTGCATGCTTTCATGGTTTGGTATGAATAATATTTATTTCAAGCTGACTTAGCCACATCTCACACTTATTTTCGATATTGTGGGACACAGTTATAAGAATAATAGTAATACCAAAAAAAATGCAAAGACGAGTTTTTAGCTGCGGTCCTGTTGCTTAACGCCCCTCCGCAAATGAAATTAATTTTTAATCAAGATTTTGATAAAACCGCACATGAAAAGTTTGTTCAAAGAAATACGCTTAGGTCTGTTACTTATAAAGAATAATGCGTTGGCAAGTATTGACCAGACGATTAGAATATGACGTCACAATAAAATCATATGCAAATGTCTGTCTACCAAACCAGTCCATTATTTTCGTTTGTTAACGTCTCGCCCATTTTGTCCATAAGTGGCTGCCTTTCCAAAGTCGCGCCACTGAGAGAGAAAGGATGAGCTAGCCTTAAGGGATGCCACTGAATTGAATGCAGGGGTGGACAATGAGAGATGAATTCAAGAATATTTTAAATAAGATGGAAAGAAGAGTTGAAACGTCATGAATTCTCGCAGACTGACAGAGCACAAGTTTTAAAGACAGAATGCACGAGACTGGTAATTAGCGTTTTCCAGCCTTGCATACAATTCTCAAAGACAATCGCGGTATGATAATGCTGGAAAATCCCAACAAGAAGGGAAAAAAAGATACAACACCAATAATCTACTTTAGTAAATATTTAAATACACAGAGATTGGTTCTTCGCCGTTCATCCCAAATCAGAATCTTCTTGCCGAATATTTCTATAGTGAATATGTATTCCCCAAATTGATATCGTATTTGAGATTAGAGCAGGGGTAAATTGAAACGTGCATAAAACATGAGAGAGATTTCAAAAGTCTGATTAGATATTTAAGGTTTTGCTCCTCGCTAATTACCCGCAAATTGTTTTCTTCTGGAAGAGTCTTAGTTTGTTGGCCGATCGCTTATGCACAAATGATCACGCCTTTCTCTTTTTTTTTTATTCAATTGTTCCTTCTTTCAAATTGCCGATGGGGCTAATATGTAATTGAAAATATCATGCTGTAGAAGAGAGTGTCGATAATAATCATATAAATATTTTCTGGAAGTTTTATGTCAACCTACTTATGTACTGGAGTGAACTGAGATATGTTCATTTTATAACGTAAAAGACGTGTTCGATCCAGTATTATGGTACAATAGCAATATTAAACACGGAAATGACCTCTTATATTTTAAAGAGTGGAAACCTAACGGGATTGAAAAAGTCAGTGATCTTTTTTGAAAACGGGCACTGGATATCGTGTGTGTGTCTCATTACAAAGACGATTGGGCACAAATTCATTGTTAATAAATTTCAAATTTTCTAAATTGAAAAAAGCATTTCCAAAAGTATGGGTGAGTGAAAAAGGAAATACAGTTTACACCAAAGATGAAACAGAAAATGAACCAGAAATGTTTGAAATATCATCTGGTGATTTCATTAAAGTTTGTTGCATGAAAGCACAACTTTTTTATTTATTACTAAATGAATCAGAACAAGAGAACCCCCATGTTTGTGGGTGGTGGGAAGAAATTTGTCAACTGCCAATAGATTATGAATGGAAGAACGCATTAGATTTTAAGTTGAAAAATATCAGAGATAATAAAGTGAGACAATTTAATGTCAAATTATTGCACAATATTTTACCTTTTAAAGAAAATCTGTTTAAATGGAAGATCTCGTCAAACATTGTTTGCTCATTTTGTAACGAACCTGAATCATCTATTCACATTTTGCTAAAATGCCACCAAGTAACTGATTTTTAGAAAAAAAGGTTCACTTTTAATATTAGATTGGTTTCAAAAAGACATTTACTTAAAAGAAAAGATTATTGTAATTGGTTTTAAAATGAGTGAGTCTAAATTTGATTTGATTAACCTATTATTAATTTATGCACAATATGCAGTGTACAAAGTATATATGTTAAATCACTTTAAGAATAAATTGTTCAATAGTCAATCAATTTGGATGGTATTTAAAAATGATTTCAGGAATTATGTTCAGTGGAAATACAAAAATAAGAAAGATGTTTTAGAAGAACTTGAAAAGTTTCTGTTTTAGATACTCTTACCATTTCTGCATTTGCATTTACTCTTTCTTTTCTATACCTGTTGATTAATTTTGTATACATGTGACTAAATTGTTATTTTGATTTTATGAAATAAAGTACCTCAGAAGAGGAAAAGAGAGAGAAAAAAACATTTTCTGGAAGATAGTTCAAGTGTATCTTTATAGAAATTGTGTCGGCAAGACGATCCAACGATGAGATCATGGAGATTGATAACAAATGATATATACTTTTATGTTTCTGCTTGTCGTGCCATTTCTACCTTTCTTGTTTTATCTTCATTACTTTTCCTATTATTTGAAAGTAAAGCTTTGCAAAAAATTGTAAATAGAATAAAAGTTAACTATTACATGGGAATCAAATCCAAGTGATTTCAAGTACTAAACGAGTCCAAATGTTTTATTGCACAAATTATCACAATCAGTAGATATAATAACATGCAGTAAATCAAACACGAAACGTTGTCAAAGACTTTAAAAACAGGTTAAGACAACAAAAGTCTTAGATTAAAAAAATAATTTGAACCCTACTTTATACATCAACATAAATATTTAAAGGTAGTGGTCTTTTATAATCATTCTTACAAACCTTTCTTCATCATTTTGTAGATTTGTTTATCAATAGATATGATTGTGATGGCCATTAAAATAATACTGTTGTGCGCAAGACAAGGGATATGTCTACGCAAGCGCATTACCATATTTCGTTGGTATACAGGAGCTTCATCGCAATCATATCTATTGATAAACATATTAGGTGGCTCAGAATGAATACCAGAAATATTCCAAGAGTTTGGGCAATAGATTATAATGTTTGAAATCGATATTAAGTTACTACCTATTGCTCAGTAAAAAGTGCGACATTGTGCCCTTCAAAATAATGTAATACATTCTACCCAATGCATGCCATGGGTGTGCAACTTTGCATCCTATATAAGAAACCGTTTGAAGGGGCGCAAATAGCTACATTTAGCAACATTTTAGAGTGTGGAGTTTGTACTTTTAGGGAGGGTGTGAATTTTGTAGCTTTCGAGGGGAAACATTCTTGCGACCTTAAAGGCTTAAAACTCGTCTTGGCATTTTTTTGTATTACTATTATTCTTTTAACTGTGTCCCACAGGCCTTAAAGGCCTTAAAGTTGCACCTTCTATCAGGTGCAAACAGGGAGTTTCTCGATCGAACATCAACACGAATAGAAAGAGGTCTCCTACACTGTAAAAAATATTGGGAAAATTGTAACCAGCACGACGGTAATTATGTGTCCAACCAATTTTGGACAGTATTGTACCTAATGCGAGAAGCATATTAGGTTAAACAATAAGCAGCAATTACTTTAGAATGGACAGATTTTTCATCACACTGGATAAATAAAAATGCCCAAAAGAAATGCTCAATGTTGGTTGGACACATAATTACACTCATGAAGCATTTTTACCTAATATTTTTTTTTTTAGAGTGTATCAAGCATTTCAAGGATGTATCATTGCACTAAAATTAGGTTGTCAGTATTGCATGTGAAGTAAAAACTTTTATTCGTAGTTTTCAATATTCATTTAATAAAAATTGTAAGCTTTCATTTTGCTTCATCGATTTTTTTCTTTATTTCTTTAACACTTGTGATTCCCGAAGAATGAGCCATGTATCTCATTTCAACTCACACCGTAACGCGATCGAAAATTGATAAACCAAAATTATTGTTTGTTAAACTATAAGCACTATTAGTTTAAGCAAACAATTTAATTAGATTTTCAGCAATATTGTAATTCTACATTTAATAAATAAGGGATTTCCTAAATTGTTAGAACATTTCCTGTTGAATTTTCAAATTTGTGTTTATCAAGACTGTTTTGAAGAACAAGAAGTATATTCCAGAAATAGGGAGCTTACCCGTTTTTGACAGTGTCATCTTCATAATACTAATTATGATAACTTACGAAATCGGGGGGGGGGGTAGTTTCTTAAAGCTGTTCGTAAGTTAAGAGCGAATTTAAGAACGACTGGTGATCCTTTCTTGCGCGCAAAACCATTGCTAATGAATACACCATTTGACGCAAGAAAGAATAACCAGTCGTTCTTAAAGTCGCTCTTAACTTACGAACAGCATTATGAAACACCCACCTGGTATATAGTTTCCTAGTTTGTATCACATTATAATCTTTCGGGAAAATAGTTTCAAATGTATATCTATCATGTTTACTTGTTGGTAATTTTTATAAAACAAAACGACAATATTTATCTTGCTCTCATTATAGAATTTCCACCAAACTTATCTTTACCAGTTTACAGTATTACTAGTTCTAACGGATATATCAAGTTCTTGTAATATTCAATTTATTAATTCCTTAAAATAAATCTTCCAAATAATCTTCCAAATAACTTGTGTGCACTTAAAACGTACCTGTTTATCGTGCAAATATTCTAATTATTACGAACGTTGTTTTAAATTATAGTTTATCATTCTCATTAACAATCCATCAGTTCTGAGAGGAAACATGAAAAATATCAAACAGAAGAAAATCGAACTCTACTATAATGAATGTAAGGAACACCGAAAATTGTTTCATTATAAAGATGGTCGATCTTCTTTCTAGCGGGGATATAATGTAACACATGAGTCACGATTTCCAATCAATTAGCTTTCTTGATTATCATCACCACGTTATATTGAGAATGCTAAAAGAAGATCAATTTAGTGATGACTTATATTACTCAAGAAGAAGTAATTACATTCAGTCGGTGATAGAATTCCTTTAGTTGACGCCTCACCTGGAGAAATTGGCCACATACTTTGAACAATAAGAACTGAAGTTATCATATATAAAGAGATCCGGTGATAACTGTCATTTGTGCCAATGTGTTTCATTGTGTTATATCTCTGTGAAAAGTGGAGAGGTGTTTTTTGGCTCGAATGGCTTAATCCTCGTCAAAGGAACCGCATGTGTTGTCTACAGAAGTTGTCTTCCTTATGTTGGCTTCATCGGCACAAAACATCATGTCATAACAAAATGTTTCCCCTCTTTTACCCTCGAGTTAAAGAACCACCCAAACATCATCCTCGATCCCACGTAATCAACCACATACCCAATATGAAATTTCCCACACCATTAATACATGTCAAAATGAATACAAAACATGTCAGAATGAGCGTAATATTTCGATCAATATCAATTTTGTCGTGTGGCTGATAATATTCCATGCATTTTAGTTAATTGGCAGACATGGTAGAATGAAAAGAAAACAATAACATGGACAAGATGGATGATTTGATATAAACACCTAGATACTGGTGGGTATTTTGTGGTATTATTACCCGTAAAAGCAGCCTAAATGTGTTTTATGGGTGAAATCATTGTGTTTCTCAACATCATTTTCATCAGTTCCCCTTTAATATTTATACAGAGTTATTGCAACGGATGAAAATTATATTTTTGACTTGCTCGCTTGGCTCGCTCGCTTGCACCCCCCCCCCCTCTCTCAGAATCTTCAAGAAATAGTGCACCATATTAAAAGCTACATTTCCCTTGTCTAAATAATAGGTCACAAATATCGCAGATGGCTAGCTCAAAAGGCGAAAAAACGTACATGACTTTGTCTTATTGAAGAGAAGCATGAATGAAAGGTTTATTGTCAGAAAGGGTGATGATGGTAATAGTATCTAGTATCTATGACGCCCTCGCCCACCTCATACCCACATTTACATTACCCTTGATTTAAAAACCGGACCACCGGATTCTTTGCTAGTCCTGCCCGAGTCAACATGGTCAATGCGAAGGCGATCTGGAAGTAAAAATCGCGCAATGCATTATGGGTCAGGTCCCGACTTTCCGGTTGAGTGAACGAAGACCTCGATGGCGCGATGACTATTGGCGCTAGCCTCGATGGAGAGAAAGAGAGGGGAGTGAAATTATCGCTCAATTTCTAACCAGACGACTGATGGCGCATGTCAACTTCTACGTTTTAGCCAGCCTGGAGTTGATCGTTTGTATTTTTTCTCTTCGAATACTTTCTGCATACGGTTTGACATGTTGTGAACCCTTCCCTTTTTTGATATCTGCTCTACGTGCACATGTATTTTGTGTGTGGTATTGCACTGCGATCGGAAAAAAAGGAATCCATTAGCTGTGTGCATTGAAATTCTGTATTAATACACAGGTAGGTTTTAAATGCGTCTGAGGTTTTAATAAAATCTCATTTAGACAACAAGAATATCGCCACATGAATATAGTTGATGAGTACCTAAACATGAATCAATGATCTTGTTTACGAAGTTGAATGGTAATGTTTTATCTGTCTATATTTCTAAATTTATCCCTCAATTCCTCTCATTTTTTTCAAATAATCATGTATGTCTTACTTATCAACAATGGAGATGAAATTGGGAGCTGAGCAAAGAATGGAGAGGATTTTTTTTTATTTATTTCTGTTTTGTGTGCACTATACATGAATGGAAAGCATCACCAATGATGATTATATTTTATGTTGCTATTTTTACTTATTTCGTCAGAATATTGTGGGGTCATCAACTATTTCACGGACCGATCAGCAACTGGACTCTGTTTTGGTATCCGTTTTGACTGTGATTCTGTTGGTTTCATGCCCGTCTCTGAGAAACGCGTCGAGCAGCATCCAACCCATCACACCTGTTAATCTAACCCGGCGGACCCCGGTGCTTTCCCCATCTCCTTTAGGCGGTCGAGTGCTCTCTCCCGTCTTGGTGCTTCAGCCGATTCAAGGAGCGTTGCCAAGAAAACTGAGAGGAGTGGAGAAACTATTGCCATCGACAGGAGTTTGTGTGGAAGAAACGAGAGGCGGAGGGATAAGGAGAAGAAGTAAATAAATCTCGATCGAAAGACAGGGCTCGCTTTACGCCGGAGCGTTCCCGGTACGCTCTTGACACGCACCGCTGATCGTCACAAAACCTCTTGACGTTGCGTTGAGGGCCACTAGCTGGAGCGAGAAAGGGGGCTCTAATTTGATATCAAAGACACTCAGAAAGAATTCACCATGTCCTTCCTCACTCTTGATTCCAACTCTTGGCAGGTAAGCTTGAAGTTTTTTTATCAGACTCCCTATCAATAATTTGATATTCTCTAGCGTCCCCTTGTTAACGTACCGGCTAAGCCCCCTTCAGAGTCGGCAGTGGTGTGCCATTCCGACCTGATATGCTATTCATGACGTTAGCTTATCATCATCAATTTTTAGTTTCGATATGTGATACATCCCTCATTTTCCCCCTAAGATGAAATGAAGGAAAAAGCCCGTAAACATACAAGGCTCTGCAATTTCCTCCAATATCCGCACCCAAAAGTAACATGAGTCCACTATCAAATTTTTGTCAAATGTCGACGGAAACATGTCAAAATGAGATCAATCCCGAGAAAAAAAAATGATTTTTCAGATTACATATCTCTCGTTTCAATCGTAAATTCTTGTCAGGTTAATGCCTTATATGCTTGGGTTTCTGATATCATTGTGTTGTCATTTTAGACCTATGCGCCTTAAAATGATCAAAATTGTCCTGTCGGAATTGAGAGATTATAGCAATAAATCATACCCTTTTATTTGGTTTTATCATCATATTGAAACATATCGTTGGCCAAAAATAAATATTTCTTCCAGCAATCCATTTTACCTTTATAAAAACTTTCCGGGTCGTTATCAGATATATTTTCATCAGCAATAATGCAGTCTATCCACGATAGGTTTGTAATATGCTCATCGCATTAGACTGGAAAAATGAAGAAAAATTAATTTAGCACCGATGGTTGTTGCAGCAGCAGCAACATCAGAGCGAATCCGCCGAAAAGTACACGCGCGAAGATTTATTTGAAAATGCTCACTAA
Source organism: Lytechinus variegatus (assembly GCF_018143015.1). Taxonomy (NCBI): domain Eukaryota; kingdom Metazoa; phylum Echinodermata; class Echinoidea; order Temnopleuroida; family Toxopneustidae; genus Lytechinus; species Lytechinus variegatus. The sequence goes on from NC_054756.1 coordinate 20,920,005, forward strand.
TCTGTTTTGTGTCCAATTTACTAACACACATATTTCACAATGCAGATTGATGTGGACCGTGTGCTTTAACAGAAGCTGAATAAAATGTAAATATTTGTTTATTACACATTTCGACAGGGAAAGGGGCTGTATCTGATGTTAGATTATTGTTAGAACGAACTGTATATGACATTCATTTTAACGATACCTTGAAATAAATGTAACGTTAAATACAATTTGAATCATAATCCCGTCTGTGCTTTTGACTTATTTTGAATGTGGTTTTTAAAGTAAAATCGCTGTACGAAAAACTCTTAAATACACTCTAAAAAGATTGGTCAAAATTTTGCCAGATTCTATCCAATCATTTGTTTCACTTTGACCACGCATACTTACTAAGACATTTTGTTTAGCTAATCAAGGAATGTTAGGGAATTAGTATATCAAACATTCTAGTCAAGAACTTATTGTAGCTTGACAAGAAATTTGCTATCGGGTAATGTACACATTTAAATGTAACTCTTTATCGAAGTGATGTTCTTTATCATAAAGCATTTCTTCATGGGAAAGAAGTGATTGCCTGTAAACGGAAATTGTATTTCCTGAAAAACAGTGTTATAGAAAATATATTTACCCGTTAACTATATACTGAATTGGGTAATTCCAATAGGCTTTGTACAGGGACTGGCCAGTTTCATTAGGCATTGGGTCGATCCAAGAATGATTTCACCATTCTAGTAAATTAATCTTTTATCGAGTTAACGAAATTATATACAGAGCGATTTAACATATATATAATATCTAAAAAGTAAAAAATCGTACAATCGTGACTACATTCACTGAAGTTGCATACTTTAACAATCTTATCCAGCGAGAAACTCGCTTAAGCATCCCCATTAAGCTTTTAAGTACCCCTCTCCGTAAACGGACCACGTGTGTGACAGAAATTATAAAAAATCTTGAGTTTGATTAATTTTAAATATAAACCTTATCGAGAGATTTGTAACTAATTTTGATGATTTCAAAAGTTTAATTTCATTTTTGAAATTCAGAGGAATTTCAAAATTAAATCAAACTTTCAAAACCTTCCTTCTTTGTGAAGTTACACATGTGACCCACTTCTTTTGACCTATGACCTTGAACCTGCATGGTGGAGACAGCGAAAAATTATTTCCAAATGATAGCTGACTAAACATGCTAATGTTATATAACATTTGAATTACTACATCTCTAAAATATTTAGATTTATAACTAATTTAAGTCATGATTTGTCATAATTTTGGCCACACACGTGACCATGATTTGCCCAAAGGGTGATCTTAACAAAAGCAATTAATAATACATCTACAGTATCAAAATTTGAACAAGGGATAAGAGGTTTAGATGATTCTCCATTGATGACCCTTTTCATTATAAGATTTGGCCAATTTATATCACTATAATATTTAATGATTTTATGGGCATTTTCTGCGAACTACAGTGATGCAGACATCATGACCATTGCTCCTGAAAACTTTATTAAGTTCATTTTATCAAGTCAAACATGAACAGTAATACAGTTCATGTTACTACGAAGTTTATTCTTAGAATAAAATCTGAATAGCATATAGATATGTCCATAACGCTATAAAATCAGTCAAATTTGACCAAAATAAAGAAAATGTAGCATAAACTGTTAGAAGTAATCTAAGTTCCTTTTATTGAGAAAGTCTAATAAGATGTTTTAAGTATCATTTTGATTATACAAAATACGTTTTTTTTTACAAATCGCTAGATTGATTAAGATTTGGAATGAAATATTTTATAGAACAGTGTTGGGATTATTGACTCTATGATGTCATATCTCATTCCGTTCATTTTCTTGAAGTAAAAGTTGCAACATTGCTAAGACATCGCGTTTCATTCCGTATGACTAAGTCATATAAAAACATATTCCCGATGAAATGGTTGATATTAAAATAACCCAGGGCTTACAAATTTAGGTAAAATATCTCAAATGAACGATTAGAATTTAATAGTTGTTTTGTATGTTGAATGTTCCACTTGTAATAAAGGCTATAAGGTACTGAAAAGCAAGCAAAAGAACCAGGCATTCGTATTCATATTTGCTTTGTGTAAACTTTTTCATTCCAGTATGACACGATACTTTTGATGTTCCAAATATCCAATTTACATTAGACATTGATTCAACTTTTTTTTTATTTTTTTAAAATCATTCGAGCTTATACTGTATATGAAACAAAAATACCATAGCTATATCGCTTGGTCGGATAAGTATTTTAACACTCTCGCAAGAGAAGGCCGTGCTGAAACCATTTTAAAACAATTAAAGGTAAATTGTTATACTAATTTATATCAGTTTACCCACAATATTTGTTTAACCAATGCTATTATAAAAGGAAAACATCTTTCATTATTTTGAGCAAAATGTTTTATGATATGGATATTATATTGCTACGACGCCCACATGTGTCAGGGATCGAATATTGGATATGGCTACATCGGGTATGATATTAGATTTAAGATTTATGTTGCTTGTTCATCTCAATTCTTTATTGTTTTCGATGGTGTGCAATCAAAATGTTGGGCAATATAATGTCCACTGTGTTAGGCAATGTATGTTGGTAAGAAATGTATAAATTCTCGGCAGTTATCATTCAATTGAGCAAATTAATTAACCCAATTATTAGTTTTATTACCCAGCAATGCCCAGTTTGGGCAGATTTTAACCAATAGTTGTGTGGACAGTACGTTGCCCAGGGTTGGTTAAAAATTTGACATTGATTTACATGTATTTATGTTTTTAATGTCAGGACCATGATGTAAAACAGTTTTAACTGATCTTGTCATCCTGTATAAATATATTTGAATAAATAAATAAACATATTTTGCCCAACTATTTAGAGAGTGTGTACAAAATGATAATACGGTGTTTTTACCACGAAATTAAGACAAAACGTGCATTGATGCATGACCACATATCGTTCGAGATCTCGAAAAAAATCACATCTTAGTTACAAATATTCATTCGGTGAAATAATATGAATTCATAGGAATTATTATGAATTATAAGTTTCTTGTTTGTCTGCGTATTGTTGATTATGGTACCCGTGTCAGGATTACCAATATGATTATCTTACATGTATTCTATATAGTATAGCAGAATACTTCTGGAATAGTTATACTTCAAGAAGAAATTTTGAAAATAATGCAAGTTTGATATAGTTTGCTAAATTCGTGTAATTTTGAGCAGAAATATATTTGTCTATTCATGTTAAAAGGACATTGCAAGACACTTTCGATCAACCGCCAAAAAAACACACGTCCAAAAGTCAATCATATAATTAATTGTAAATTGGTTTAAGTTAAAAATCATTTGGTATAGTTACTATTGATGTATCAATACATTGTAAATTTTACAACAGAAATTTGCATTTAGTTGCAAATATTTGCGACATTCCCTAAGTGGTTCCTGTGTAAATTCAATAGGTTTTAATCTCCTGTTGTCATTTTATCACAAACTCCTTATTTGTTGATATATGTATATGTGTAGAGCTACATGTATACAAACTTTATGACGAGAAATATTTCTTTTCTTATACTAGGAAGGCTTACGGAAATTTACCTCCTTTGGCGAAATATATCGGATTGTACGTCATATGAAATGACCTTTAAGAAATATTTCAGTTTGAATATACTGGATGATTGGATTTTGGTTGAATCATAATGCTTATTATTATACCTACACGGACGATACGTTATTATCGACATTTTGAGAAACAAATGAATAAATATTTTTCACGAATCCCTTCGTTATTTTATTGGTTTATTTTAACGAGAAACTCGCTAGGATATGCTGATAAGGTTGTGACATTATTTATAATACTGAAAAAGACGTATGTTACTTTGCACCAATCCGATGTTAATTATCCCGCTCTGTAAAAAATACTCTATACATTATTGATCATTTTTAATGTGCATTAACAAATTGCATTTTATCTTTGAACCATCCCATATAATCTGAATATCCTTAAAATAAAACGTGAACGATTTTTGTACAATTTGCTAAAGTTTAAAAGTCATATTAGCAATCGCTATATCTTGAATCTAGGCCCTCTTTTTTATCATCGTCATACCTCACGACTAAGAAAGCGGTAATTGTGCTTGTATAAACAGAAATCGGTTGGATTCATCAAAAGTCGTTTTGTTGGTTTCACACGTTCAGAATGCAAAGAAATCCAGTCAATAGTGGCTTGAATTTATTCAACTATTTTCCTAGTGTGTGTGTGTGTGTGTGAGGGAGCGAGGGAGCCATGGCTTTGCTTGTGCGGTGGCTTACGCTTATCCAAGCGTGTGGTTGCAATACCTCGGGCCAGTCGTGTCGGGGGTGTTCACCCCTAGCGAGTGCCTCTACGCACGCGCAGCTTACTCCTTTTTTTGTCGAGGCAAAGGACCCTACGGACCCCTCCTTATATCCAACGGCAAAAACACAGAAAAGAAGGCGGAAAAGAAGAAGTTCAACAAAAAATATTTGCCTCCACTGGGAGGAAAAATCGAGAAAAACGGCACAGCACTAAGGGTTTGTTTGAGAGGGAGTTGTGGAGTGTAAAGATGGGCATCGTTTCAGATTTGGATGATGATTGCTTTAAATTTTTTCCGACACGGCTCTGGGCGTAATTTCGGCGGTTCCTTTCCGGGCGGGCTTTGGGGACGTACGGTGTCCCCATCTCAATATACAGCAAATCGTGACTTAGCAGGTCTTTTGGCCAACCTCCCCTCTCCAAGATCTAATTGTATCCAGGCGAGAAAATTGCCTTTATTCCTGGCCATTGTCTTGCCGAACCCAGATGTGACATGTTTATTTTTATTTCTCTCTTTCACATATTGAATTCACCATACGATATTTCCTTTTTATACGTGATACAAGTTGAGCAGTTCCTCCTTATTGCAAATAGAGATATTTATAATTATAAATAAATAAATAACATATAAAATGCGACCCATTTGATACTTGACGTATATGCATGCCCTACTTCGAACTCTAGCTCAGTGAATATCTTTACTTGAATAATTGTGTCATTTATGAGTGGACACTTGGAAATCCTGTCTATAAAGTCAACCCTTCTTGTTCCAAAACATGCAACTGAATCCATCAGTCTGTCTGTGCATATCAAATACAGTGTGTTGTCTTTTCAATAGATGTGTCTTGTTCACTAAACACATTTAAAAAAATATATATATTTAGTGCTTTTGCATTCTTACACACCTTTGCATAATTTTTATTGTAATATTTTCTTTTCTTTAGATAATGAGGTTTTCCTGACCTACTCACGTGCTTGAATGTGTGAAATGTTCTTGGGGGTAACCTTGCCTTGTTAATAAATATATTATTCCTGAAAAATGTATTTCATTTTAACTTTATTTCTATTTATATATACCTGTATTCGAAAGAAATACAAACAAGAAGGAAATTTGCATCTCATATCAGCCCTAATGTACCACGTGAATGTCAAACAATTTCGGTAAAACTATATTAACTATTGATTCAAATTGTAGAAAAATTCGGTTTGATGGTTAATTCATATACTAGTGAACAACATAAGTCTTGAAGGTTGCAATCGCTTCATATATCTTCAATAAATTGTTTATTTGTGTATTGACATGACTGAGGTTGGCTGACAAACTGTTTTAATCCATTGCGGCTTTATCGTCGAAAAAACTACTTGACTTCGATATAACCACAACGCAATTCTCAGTTTGTGGTGAACATGGTTAAGATATTCTATTTTGTGTTGGATGTCGGTTGTATATGTACATGTTAGGTTCTTTTAAGAATATGTGACAACGATTCCTGAAATAAAATGTGTAAAATGCGTAGAACTTTTGAACAAGTGTCTGCATCACAGTTTAAATGTACTCTCTAAAATTGGAATTAAACCTTGACAGATATATCTTTTGTAGAAATTGTCTCTCCATATGCGATATGTCTGGCTGTGCATCCCTAACCAGGGACTCATTGCATAAAAGTTACTATTGTGGTAACTTTGCCATCCACTAGAACTACCATGGTAACGCTAAGCAACAGCCAATCACAACCAAGGATTCCATGCAGGTTACCATGCAATGGTAACTTTTATGCATTGAAGCCCAAGTGGTGTCTCCCCATTGCTTAAATCAGGAGAAATTCTTCATAGGGTTAATATGAAATGTTGATTACTATTTTTTAATTTTCAGTTTATTTTGGTATACCACTCTTTCATTCTGGATTTAAGTTGGTTATTTGACAAATCTATTCGCTAATTTCATTTTAAAAAAATTTAAAAAACATCTTGGGAAAATGTACAAGCTACCCGTGTAAGCTTACATTATTTTGTACATTTTTTTTTAAAATAGAAAAATGACAGAGAGGTGATCAGTTGGCCATTCTTTTGTTTCGGTATGGATTCGGTATGTGTATTTAATTTGTGGTTGTGCAAGTCATCTTATAAGGATGTAAAATGATATGAAGAAAATCATGAATATTCAAAACCTTTTAACTACTTTAAATGATAATCAAATACTTTTAGAATTCATATGATAACATTAAACTCTAAAAGCATATTTACACTCAATAATCATGAATGACGAACAATGATAAGTTATTTGTCGTCATGGCAATTTTTTTAATGGGTGGCTTTGTCGTGTATATAGCGAGAAGCATATCAGTTCGACAATTCCGCTTCACACAATCGCTGTCGAGAATGGGATATCATTATCACCTACTTGAGATGTCGGTAGTAGATAAAGAAGAGATAAATTCTGGGGATGGAAGAAGATGATAATATGCGTTCTAATTCTGACAATTGTTTCTCTCCTCTCGTATCTTTCACATTGATTGCATTTGGTTACACTTCGTAATTCCGAATGTTCTTTATTCCGAAGGTTCGTAATTCCGAAACACGTAAATTGCCTATACCTCGATGTTCGTTAATCCGAAAACGTAAAAGGGTTCGTTTATCCGAACATTTGTGGCGTTATTCCGAAGGTTCGATAATCCGAAAACGAAATAAGGTTCGATGTTCCGATGGTTCGTTAGTCCGAAAACGAAATAAGGTTCGTTAATCAGTACGTTTTCGAACTACCGAACCTTCGGAAATACGAACCTCATTTCGTTTTCGGATTAACGAACCTTCGGAATTACGAACCTCACTTTGTTTTCGGACTAACGAATCTTCGGAATTACGAACCTTCGAAAATACGAACCTTCGGAACAACGAACCTTCGGAATAACGTAGCTTCGGAATCACGAATGTATGCGTTGCATTTTGTGGGAATTAACACCAAGACCAAATATGGGGGAAGATTTTGAAGAAAATATTCTGTTTGCTCTGTCGATCACAGAGAGAGAAAGGGAGGGAGAGAGAGGGAGAGAGAAGGAGAGAGAGCGGGGAGGGGGAGGAGGGGGGGGGTGAGACAAAGGGATCTTATCCAGGAGAGCTCTGTTTTGAAATAACATGTAATACATAATCAAGAAACCAATGCGCTGAACTGGGTTAAGACGGGGAGATAATGGATATATCACATTGGGAAAATACAATTGCAAGATTTCAGTATTGCTCGATTTGAAAACTATGGTGTAATCCACAATTGATAGCATTATCATAATTACACATTATTTTGCAGAGGATTTGCATTGATTTGCAAATATTGTTAATATAAAAAACAATATTCATATAATCATGAAAAAAATGCGTTGAAGTAGGTTAAAAGGGAGGATCTCTACATTGGATTGAAAATATCTGTGGATTCGATTAATACTGCTTGATTTGAAACCTATGGTGTGATCCTATCCACAATGAATGTTATATGTCTTGATCATGATTACAGATTTGCGGAAATGGCATCCATTAGCTAGTAATGCGGATAATACAAATGTTCAAAGCTATGATGATATTATATTTTATAAACAACAATACCCTAAACACAGTCAATTTTTTTCTAGTGCAAATGTTTTGTACAGTGTAACCAACATAAGGATTGATGATTAAGTTTACCTAACTGATAACGTGTTTCATTATATATTTCAGTTGATATGTATTCGCTGTATTTGAATAAGAACCAAAAAAAAAATAATGAACAATAATGAAAATAATTATAAGCAAAACATAGATGATTAGCGAAAGAGCAAATGTTATCCTCATGAATGCACGTGTAAAAAATATCAAATGTTACGCGTTTATTTGATTTGATAATGAAAAATAAACAACAGCCCTTGATTGAATCATAAAAGTTTACAATAACGGCGATCCCTCCGTTTCCATATCAAGTCTGGACAGGTTCTTACTGGAATCAAATGATTTTCTTGCATTGTAGGATGTTTTCTTTTTAAGATTTGATATTTCACTTGAAAAATATTACCCAAAATTGTGAGCGGGACGTCCTCAGTTCAACAATTTGCATATTGCCCGTTGTTCGGACGTGGTGGATATAATTGTATCCGAAATTCAGTCAAACTCTTTATGATAAATCTTTCCCCACTTCACTAAGTACAAGTTTTAAAGGAATTTTATGAAGTTTGGCGAATATGGAAATTACCCAAATTATAGTAGGTCCTATCGTATAGTGGCTGTAGTAAAGTCAGTATGCCATTGTGGTTTCAAATCATCATAGCGTTATATTTAACAAAGAATTGAACTTAAGATGGACGAATAACACACTCAAACCCAACCACGACACACTAGTATAATCCATCTCATATTCTCCTTCATCCACACTCTAATAATTCCGCTATATGCATAATGTATTAAACCATATGATATTGAAGATTGCATTGTGTCATGCAATTACAAGCGAGAAGGCTTTATTTTCATTTTCTACCTTCTCCAAGGCGCGCTTGCTCTCTCTTTCTCCATCTCTCCATGTCTTCCCTTCTCTCCCATCCTCTGTCTATCTCCCCAATTGATTGCTCAAGAGCGTTTTTCTTTTCTTCCACTTTTTCGTAATTTTTCAACACTTTCATATCGCAAATTTCGGTTTGATCTTGTCTCTCCATTGTAGGTTCAGATGTATTACACTTATGGTTGGAAGCTAGCCCGAGGGCTGATCCCCGCCGGCTACAGTTTGGAAATGCTTGCGTGCATGCAGCGAATTGAGACCAGGGAGATCCTTTATTCATTTTTGCTTTCACACTTAGTCCCTAATCACTAGTCAATGTACACCCCTTTGAGCACGACTTATTCATCGTTGTATGACATCTAGCTATAGGATATCCCAAGAAAGGGATTAAGAAAAGAAACAAAAAGTAACTGGAATAAAGAGATGAGATGCGATAATGACTTTTTATAGCGATATTTGTTTATCAGAAAAAATCGATCTTGTTGAGAAGCAAACTACGATATGTCTTACACATAATTATTTATATAACGCAAACCTATGCAAAAACAAATATATTAGTTTTCACTTACACCTTCTCACACACAAAAGCACCGTATAACTTATGCGTATAATTAACGCACACGCGCTCACACGAATGCACGCGCGCGCACACACACACGATGCGAAAATGAAATTAGGGAAAATGCAGTCAACCGAATGGTGAAAATGTGAACGAAAAAACCCCGAATATTGGTGGATATTCGACAAATAGATCCCTGGCACTATGTTGATTTTAAATGTGCAACCCAGTGAGTTGTTTGAGAAAATGGATGGGATAACTCTTCACGTGGTGCACGTTTATCAGGAATGTGATTTTTTTCCCCAAATACATTTACCACCGGGGTCGTAATAGAAACATAGAAACACAACATCGATAGCGTATTTTTATATGCTTTGATAAATATTATTTTTTGATATTCTGTATAATATATATTTTTAGATTCATTTATATATTTATTATTATCATTTTATTACTTATTTATCGGTATTTATTTATTCATTTTTTGGATGGGGTAGATGTCTTGCCCCAACCTTTCATCACATTGATATCATTATATGCATCCAACTTTAAATTCCCATGGATGTAGTGATTGTAATTTTCAACAAACTTTCGAAAAGTCATTACTTTCTTTACAATTGTCCGAATTTGCTCAAACTTTACACATTTGCTTCTCTGATTTTACCTCCTTCCTATTAAAAAAAAAGCAATTTGGATTGGATATCTATTTATTTGATTTAAAGGGGACCGTTACTTAATTTCTGGGCTTCTGAGAACCCGTGATCGGATATGACTATTGTATTTTTACAATTGTTTTTTTTCTGATACACCCTGTAGTGTAGTCGCGAGTCACTCCACACAACTAAACGTATACATCTTCAGATCGCACCCTCCTTTGGTCACTGCTGTAAGTAGATGGTGGCCGAATTTATTCTTTACCGAAACCCAGACAGACGTCATAACATCTGTTATTTATGCTATAAATTCGTTACACCTTCACAAAGTCTTGTTCTCCTCGGAAAGCATGTGGTGTTTTGCCTTAATCCGATAACCAATCCTCGGTGACTCATTTAAAAGAGAAGGGAGGATTCCTACCCTCCTAAACATTTGATAAAACTCGTTAATCCATTCTCCCAATATGTGGCACAATTTGAAAAAGGTTATCAACCGCTAGCTGGGTCACATGGGATTATGCCCAAATCCGTATGTATTATATTGTATATTTAAGAATATTTCATTGATAGAAATGATAATGCAGTTAACGGATTAAACTTGCCATGATTTCAAAAGTTGCCTCAAGCATGCTTATACAGAATTAGGTAATCCGTGGGTTTATATCAATCCGTTAAATACTAAAAACAGAGGTCACAGAACTGCAGAATAATTAGTCTGTTTATAGAGAATGTTTCCGAAGATGTCATGAATTTTATTAAGTCATGCGATGCCTTTATCAGTTTATTCTACTTACTATAGACTCAGTCAATGGACGTAAATCCAGAGAGTGCGGGCAACACATGCTGGTAGCTAGATAGCAGAAATTAATACACGAAGATGTAAATTGGTAAAATATTATCTAGTGTATCTAAATGACGTATCATACTATCTGGATTATTATTTTGGGGTCGCTCGCCCTGCCCGCTCAATATTATAGGAGTAAACCCATCACTCACTATTAGTACTCGGTTATATAGAGAAAGGTATATTCGGAATGATAGATGCAAGATGACTTTAAAAGCAAGTAAATTGGACGACTGTGATGATTGGATCAACATTAAAATTATAATAATATACATAATTATGGCACAAAGCACATATTTACTACGAAATATAGCAAATCTACTTCGTGAAAGAGTGCTTTTTTCTATCGCTCGCCCCACTCGCTCGTAAGCTATACATGAATCCATACATTGGTATGACCTTATCTTGATCATGGTAGATGCCATATTATTTAACAAAAACAAGCAAAATCAGCAATTTAGATGATCATTTTCATACATGTACATTAACATATTTCACGATAAAGTTAGTCACTAAAAGATAATTGGAAGCAAGAACATTTCAGAAGGCAGGCAAATTTAAAAACTTAGGCAGTTGCGTATTCATGATATTTCGAAGGGAGTTTATCTGCATCTTATATAATGCTGTATAAAAAACACAGTACTTTGGAAAGCAGGTTGTGTCTTCCCTACAAAAAAACCGGATTGCCGGCCATACGTCTCACTTGTAATACGGTCATTAAAAAGGGATTTTAGAGATTAAATGAATGAGGTATAGTTTATCATTTCATTTTAAAGTTTCAATTGATATAATTCAAATAGATATCATTCGATCTCCCACTAATGTGATATCACACTTAAACTTTAATATTTAGAGTGTATTTTTCTAAAATGGAAAAACACCGATATACTTACCTGCATTGTAATTTATATGTCAAACTTTCATTCAATTTCTTTTATCTGATTATTAGGCATGTGAACAAAATTACCAAATAATTGAGGAAAGATATATAGGCCTACAAATGCGTAAATATCACCTTGTAAATACAAATGACAACCATTAACGTATTATGGGTGGAAAAACGTGGATGGGTGTTCAACGCTTTCAATCAGCATTATTACTTCCGGTGGGACTGAAAGCGAAATCAGATGCTTTCGAAATATCAATCAACATTATTTGCAATTTTTTTTAAAGAAAGTATCATCCGCATTACTTGATATGTTTCTTTCTGTAGATATTTTATGTTTAAAACAAGTCTCCTTACACCATATAGACCTGGATTTAATAACTGCACCTTGGTACGATGGGATATATTCAGAAGCATTTCACATCCCCCAAAATCCTGGCCAGAACAGATGCTCAAGCTTGTCATTCTCGCAATGAATACTTCAAGAATGCATTACATCAAGCTATATATGCAGAAACGCTTGAACAATGTTTCCTGAAAATCTCATTTTTCGATGGCAATTATAACTTGCACACTTCAAAACCCGAATCTGAATATTTTTTTTTGTGATGTATGATGACGGTATTTTTTTAGCGTATTTCATTTTTAATGGCCACATAATGGCCTCTCCTTACAGTATCTTCCTTAGTACAATCTAAAAACAAATCAGTCAAAAATGACTATCGTTATTAGGGTCGGGTGGATGCAACTTTATTTTAGTCATATTTGACTATTTTGTAATCGTATTATACTAGAACAGAGTTATTTCTAACAAGAATGTATGTCAAAAATGTGACTAGCATATCAGTTGCTCCCAGCTGACTACTTGTCTTGTCGATTTGACTGATTTGTTTTAAGAGTGTAGCTTTCTTATTACCCCCCTCTCTCTCTCCCTTTCTTCATTCTCTTGTTCTCTTCCTCTCCACCTCGTTGTCTGTCCGTCTACCTAACCCCGCTATACCCTTCTATTTAAATATTTTAACACAACTACATTCGTACTGTATTCTCTTGTTATATTATATTTTATTATTTTGAGTATATCTTTTGAAATAGCTTGACCTAAGTGTGACTTTGAATACCTGGAATGGTGCATTGACCCTCTTTTACTACGCTCCAAATAATCTTAGAATATTGACTATATGTCATTCCCCAGACGAGTATACGAGAGCATTCTTTCTTTTTGCAAGAAATCGAAGCAGCGATGCTCATTGAACTACCGATGGGAAAGGATAAAATATTTGAGTGAATAAATTCAGAACGGGATAATTCATTAATATATTCGGAAAGAACATCTGTTTCTAAATACCCATTATTTTGATCGAAAAATCTTATCATTTGCGTATATTATTGTATATTTTTTTATTAAAAAATCTACACGTATACAGTCTTGACCATAAAATACAGTAGAAAGAAAAGTAGGTACGGGTTTGACAGAGAAACATGAACCAAATTTAAAATATCTATAATCATGTTGGCGTTATAATCTTATGGCCTACTGACAATCTTGATTACGTTGATTTTTACATTTCTGGCAACAATGAAGTGATATTTATTGACAATACTGAGTAGTTATTATTGATAATATAATAAAATCACACATATAACAGTAAAAGTAAGTGCTCATCTTGTACTTGTATTTCAGTGCTCATCAAAACAGCTTCTTTATGTGCAATTGAGCTCATTTGTTTAACTACATCGTTTGATATTACATGATTTCGAGAAATTCCTTTCAATAATCACATGAATTTGTGTAGATTGGTATAGATGAATATCGTTACGAACGTGAACTGTACGTTGCCCTTTTACCAGTTCTGTTTGTATTTATTCTTGTCTTTGGTAAGCATATGGTTAAAAATGTTAAATGAATGTCGACTGGATGTTTTTTTTGGAAGATGTTGTTGGAGATGGCTAAGAACGAACAGCATTCATGCGAACGAGCGAAGCTTGCTAGGGCGTATATCTCTGGTAGCTCCTATGAACCTCTGTCTGTCAGCGACCTGTAAGAGGCTCCCGTCAACTCATATGCTCAATTAGTTCTCAATTCATCCACGTACTAAAGATACGCGTGCCCAAAACGCTTACTCTGTCAGTAATATCACCCCGTATATTTCAAGAAGACAGTATAGAAAGGGGTGGAGATTTATAATGGAGAAGCGCGGAGGAATCTCTTGTTTTGTTTCATGGTCCATTTCATCTCCTTAGCTTCTCGTACTTTCTCGAGGAGAGCGTATTAACCGGGAATGTTTGTGTTTAATCGCTCCCTACTCGGGCTTTTTATTTGCTGGACAGGTGAGATGGTAATTGGGCGTGCCGATTAGGCCTTGCCCCAACAGGTTCTGACGAGAAATGCCATTTCTACATGATGGAAGATACGTTAAAACCAAGAACATTCGCACTACTTCGTGTGAATGTGGATGTTCAACAAGAAAGAATACTTGAATATTTATTAGTGTCTGTGACATGCCAATACGACATACACTTAATCAATATTACAACCGAAGTACGCGATAGATTATGTTGACAATATTATAAACCTCTTTCGATATTTTCACGTGATTTTCATGAAAGAATACTGCACAGTGATGTCATATTCAGCGTCATTGTGACTGTTAGAATTATTTCATTCATAAACACACATTAAAACAAGATATCTTGGAATTGACCTCTTTCCCAGATCGTTTATTTTTTCCAACAAGCTACAGTAGTCTATATCGGTATATCACTTTGTCGAAAATACCTGATCCCTTTTCAATGTCAAGATCTTAAACTGTTTATCTGTAATCTAAATCATATCTGTTAAAACATGTCATCCTACATGGAATAAAATACACTTTACATGCCTTTGTAAAACAAGGAAGACATTTTTTATTGACAGATTTTTTACCAGTAAGCGATTAACCAGTGTTTTCCATTTCATTTTGTGCGTATAGAAATGATGGACGTGTTCATTGGTGCGGGATAGAGTGAGACAGTATGGTGGAGGAAAGACAGTGGAAAATTATGATATTTTCTGCATGAAAAACAATCTATTACCACCATTACATTGCTGTTATCCCCTTAAAACCCCGAAGAGGTTTAGAGTAAAAAGGTTTAATGGCGTCAATACAATACTTACCAAAACCACAAATGGGCACTGAAATGGCAGAAAAAAATGATGTTTCTTCATCTTTTATTTCATCGTATATGATGGTGTCACGGAGATTTGAAGTACTTAAGGAGAGGTCAAGAGAGAATTATCTTCATAGAGCTAGAGATAATATACGAGAGACACAATGTGACATAGACTTTCTTCTTTTCAGCAGATATATTGAAGTTGACAAGTGACAGTAGTCTTAATGATTATCACACACACACCCACACACATCCTCACACGCGCACACGCATTTGCCCGCATACATTTACATTAGGGTTGTGTGTATCGCATACGCGGTCCGGCTATGCTCAATGTAATGGTGTCTTCTTTGAAAATAAATGCAGATTTGATAAACTGTTCCAATAAACTGCGATGATGAATTAGTGGTAGAAAATCGCTCTAATGATATTTAAAATTGAATCGAATTCTGATGAAATAAACAAGAAAACTGCACAAAAATAATTACCATAGACTTACTGATACGCGTAGGCCTATTTATTTTTTAAAATGTCCGATAGCCTTTTCAGTATTTAACCCGTCGATTCTCATCAATTACCCCTCCCCTCTTGTGAAAATCCTTAGGATGATCAGACGTCCCACTGCACGTTAGGTGATACAACGTCTTAATACCACGACGGGACAGGTGTATATATTTCTTCACGGGCTTACATTACGACCGAGATCATCTCCTCGCTTTCTAATGAATGGATTTTCTTTTACAAAGATGATGAGATAACCGAAAGAAGGAGCGTGGCCCGTGTGGTAATGGATCGTCCTAAAAGTGCGATCCCCGCAATTTCAGTGTGGGATTTGATACTAAGATGACACATTTTTTCTGTCTCCGATATTCTCCCTGCTTAAATCATTGTTCTATACTACGCGTTCACACTGGGATGCACTGTAAAAAAAATATTGGGTAAATTTTTTTACCACCACGAGGGTAATTATGTGTCCAACCAATTTGGGACAGTATTTTACCCAATGCGGGACGCATATTGTCCAGTAAGGTGAAAAATAAGCAGCAATTACTTTAGAATGGGCAAAATTTTCATCACACTGGATAAATAAAAATGCCCAATGTTGGTTGGACACATAATTACCCTCACGGAGCACTGAGTGTGTGCCACTTTTATAAAATCCCTGATGAAATATGAACACATCAGCACTAGCAACCATATACAAGGTTTCCTTCCATTTGACTTTGCATATGGTATATTGATTTCATTGTGTTCACATTATCATAAAATTAACCTCTGTTCTGATCATCTGATAATTTGGCATTAATGATCGTCCAGGATCGAATGTAAAAATAACCTTGCCAAGCCAATAGCGTTCATATGGAAAAGTGCTTCCTTGAAAGCCTGTTTGCATCTATTAGCAGTTGTTGAATTTACATCATGATATTAAAAATATGCAAGAATTATTATGTACTGCTTAATACAATGTATCAATTAATAAGCGCCATCTAGGTCATTATGTGCTCAAGCCTTCAAGGAATCCGTTCCTACCAGGAACGTGGCAAATGTAGATGATATTGCTAACTGTAACATTGTTTAATATTAAATGAAGAGTTTCATATCTTCCTTAGATAGCAGCTCTAAAAGGTTCTTAACACTTGATGATTCACATCAGGTCACGTGACACCGTGACCAAGCTCAGTGTCCGCAATGTCATGAGAGCCGCGTGTCACGTGACCACTTAATTCATCCGTTTGTGGATCTTTTTGTGTGTTGATGGATTGATAAAGGGTCTCGATCAGAAACCCCATAGCGTCCAACAGAAATCAACAATTGAATCGCCTTATGCTGGAGTCTCTACCATTCGGCAAAATAATTTGATTTGTTTCGGGATTTCTTTCGTAAATTACACCCATGGTCTTTTCAAATAACGTAATGTTAGACTGTTAAAAGGGTCAATTAGCATAGATACGGGGTCGGGGTTTACAAAATGGCGATCTTTAAGTGCGTTGCCATGGGCGGATTTTGGGAAAGAAAATGATTTATTGTACACTAAAGTGTATGATCATTTTGTTATCACATATTCTAAAAAAGTTAATTTTACAGTATGCTTTACCTGAATAATGAGGCGTAAGTTTTTACTTTTGCTTAACATATATTCTCAATTGGGACGAAATAACAATACAAACACGGTGCTATATGATTGAATTATTATTTTTCCTTCAAATAATGAGAGATATCTATATCATGAGGATTTCCAATTTATAATTTGCTTCGATTGGACTGTAAACATGGTTAAAAGTTATAGGCCTACATAATATTTCGTAACCGAGTGAAATGTGAGGCAATCGCTGCTATTTGTATCATGCTTCGTAAATTTCTTTGCTAACATGATATCGGTTTGTTTGTACATGACAGAAAATGTACGATGTTAATAAGAAAAGATGCAGTATATACCAGAATTGCTAAAATTGGTTTTCGTTTGAATTATCGAATGTAATTTCACACTAATTATTCGTTGTTATTTAGATTTACAACTTTAATTTAGAAATACGTATTCACGCATATTCAGACCATGTATAAACTTTTTTATTGCTTCTGTTTTTATTTTAATTCAAGCAAATTACTTATTTTTAGAAAACCGGAAATGATATTATATATCATACAAATAAAGAATTTCGTTTTTGTTTATGATTAGTTTAATACGTTTCACTTGGCGATTTAGAGTTGTTTATTTTCAATCTAATCCCCCCCCCCTCCCGTGATAAAAATCATCAAGGGAATGAAATTTGAATAATGTACATAAAAAGGCTAACCAACGACTGATGATTTACATGAATATTTGCGGTATAATATCAAATAGAATAAGATTGCAACATTTGGGATGCTTTATTGTTATAATTTTTTTTGCACCATGTACATGTATTCATTTCACCTTTTGTGACGCGTTATCATATCATCTTTTTATAACTATTACAGGAACACGATGTACATTGTTTTGGGTGGGGTTTTTTTTTATCTTCGCATGGAAATGATCTGACACTGGAGATAAGTAGGCCCTAACCTTGATGCAATTGTGACAATGAAAATTAAAAACTCAAATTAACCAGAATCGTACTGTGCACTTTGAATATATAGGTTTGAAATTGTAAATATTTTCGTTATTGTTTTATTCTCACTAAAGTGGCTGGCAACAGGTATTCGACTTAAATACGGGAACATTCGGATTTAATATTGACTTTCTTCCTTACTGTTTCCTTCCCTTTCTTTGTCCTTCTCTGTTTTGTCCTTTCTTTTCCCCGACCCTCTTCAGTTTGCTAAAAAAAAAACTTGTGTTCTCTTTTTTTTTCTTTCCTTCACCATCTCACCTCCTTGCCTCTACCCTTTCATTTCCATGTAATGCGATTAAAGCTCTCCTCCACAGCACTGTATAGCCAGCTGGATGCTAACCTAATTAACCGCATCTATGCAAATCTGACTGTCATTGGTCACGTGGTTTGTAAGGATACCTTTGAAATGCCATTTAGGAATAGAACCGATCGTGTGCCTTCTCCGAATACAGGAAATGTAATTGAGGAGGTGAACGACCACGGTTGGAGTATAGTTTATCGATTATAGAAAAGGTTTGAGAATTATATATCCTAGTATCAAACGGTAACATGATTAAGGGCGCGGTAACACTATGGGTCGCTCAAAATTTGATTCCTTGATGTCGATATGTATGGCACGTTATGATCATTGGTCGTTGTTGCAACAGTATAGCGACGGGTATTTCTTGTTTTTGTGAGGACGATGGAAATCTGAATATTTTGAATTATTCTAGTTATTTCCTTTTTCAAGAGCATGTACGTAGCTATCAAACGTGCAGCGATGTGTTATAGTAAGAGTTTTCACATGGTTGTGAAGATGATGTCGAATATATTCATAACAATAACAATCATGATCATAATAGCGTTAATGCTCTTTTGAGCGACCTCCTCTTCTCCTACTTATGATGCCCAAAGTGATGATGATGTTCATGATGGTGATGGTATCATAATACTATCATTGCTGATGATAATAATAATGGCTATATCGATAATTACATTTTATGCATGAAAGTTTATGAAATAACGATGGGAAAAGTAATAAAGCAACAATTGTCATCAATTCCCACAAAGGGAATATTGATATGAGTGTAGACGTGGTGATGGCGTAGAGATCGAGATTTGAGGTGCACAGACCTCTCCCGAATAAAAAAAAAATGTGCGGAAATAAGGGAAAAGGGCAATATGATATCATTCTCTGAATGTTGTAAACTGAAACGTAATAATTGGTAAAAGACTTGGCAAAGATAAATCACTCTAAACAGCGGTAGTATGTGTGTGTGTGTGATCGGAATGTTGATTGGCCCCATTGATAAGAAATCTATCCCCATCTTTTCAGACTTTCAAAAGTGTCGTCAATTTGTTTTCGATCAGGAATCAGGAAAAAAAATGCATTCCAAATGTCTACCAAAAACAAAGAACTCCTTTTGCCTTAAAGTTTACACAGAGTAGGATTTTAAAAATGACGAAAAAAGAACTGTAATATAAAGACAAGTTAAATATATTGCCACTAAAAAACAGAAATTATTAAAACTCAGAATTTCCACCCGTCTTTCCAAACAAATCACTGTGAACGATCGGAGATCATCTTACACCAATGGAAAGGATCTATTAGTATTTGTCAAAATATTGTAGGGTCACAATATTGATTGGAGAAACAAGTGATGCATAAATGACGTAAGGGGATACATAACACGTTCGCAACGAATAATGAACCGTTCCGTCGCAGACAAATTTGGCAAAATATCAGTAACATGGATTTAAAATGCAAAAAACGTACGGGGAAAGCAGCAAGGATCAATGGATACAATATGTATCCCGGAGCAATGCAATGTTGCGATCATTTATCCGTTAACCCGTCCAATTCTTGCTGCTGGATATAGAGAGAGAGGGATAGATTTGTAGACAGCTTACGATCGGGTAGTGACCGGGGGAAATCGGCCGGAGGGAAGGGGGTACCGCAGGGTGGAGGTAGCCGCAGATATTGGTAAACTCCTTAGGGCTATGTAGCGGGTGTCGAAGATAAAGCTGTAAGTTAGGATGTAATAGATGTACCATCGTGAATAATTTGACGCGATATAGCTCACAGACACTGCCTGGAGGAACATACGATTTTTTCCCCTGTTTTTTTTTTCTTGTTAAAAAGTGTGATTACCCCCAGCATTGCCTCCCCGCAACACAAACTATACCCTCTTGTGCCTTTCAGTTGGGGATAACACAACTGCTTGAGGAGAAGCCTTTCAAATTGAATATCACACCGTTCGCTGCCCCATCTAAATCTATCATGAATCCTTCTATGAAATATGTTCATGTTCTATGTTCATGATGATGGTGTATCACCTTTCCATATATTGTATACAAAGCCTGTCAATTAAACAATTCCAACTTAAAAAAATGATGTCGAAATAAAGTTATAAACATATACATATAAACATAACAAAGTATTATATATGTTCAGATGATAACACGTTTCTTAGCAATGTTGAACTGCAAGTTGCTTGTGGGATATGAAATGTTTATAAATATTCTATAATCATCTGGTTGTACAAAAATGTAGGTTCATCAATTCACGATAAATTTCCACAACAGGTCTAAAAAAATACAAATGTGTTTAACTTAGGGCACCCCAATCGCATGGAGCAAGTTTGATACACTCTCAACCATTTTCAGTTCTCTGTTTTCAAGACTCTATACAGGAGAAGGGTGAACTCTCTGGATGGCGTTCAATTCCCCACTGCTGCTTTCATTTTGCCCGACCCCTGACCCTAACGACACCAATGCTTCCGCAGGAACCCAGGTTCAGATGAAATTTCTTCTGCCATGTTTTTGTTTTCCCTTCTCGGTTCCCCCTTTTTTGTGCGGTCATTGTTACCTTTGATCCGCGTAGCAGACGGCCCTTGGAGAAGGCTCGTTTAAAACCTGACAATAGTTGGATGGTTTTGGGTTTCACTGCACAGATTGTAACAGCCCAAGTAAGAGAGTTTTGAGGGCATTTATAAAAGGCGAGGTACTGGGGTAAGATTCTAAGCTAAACATATTGGTGTTTGTATTCTATCAGCAGCTCATATATTACTACGTATCATTTTTACTGTGAGAGAGCGATATATCCCTTAATCAAACATAATTACTTAGCAGACAATAAGGAAAGTTTGTTTTCTTTGGAAATGACATATATTTCATAATATCAAATGAACGTTTCTTAGGCAACTGATGTAAAATATTATAACTTTTACTATATCAATGTTGGCAGAAATAATAAGATACTCTGTCACATGACATTAAAGTAATCGCAAATGATGCTACATGCCAGTGTTTATCCTTAAAATTGGCGAATAAAAATTCACAAACATTTGACGCTCAGTAAGAAACCTTAATAAAGTGTCACATTTTGTCTCTTGGAAAAAAAGTAATCAAAACTGTAGATGTTCGTATCTCTTCTGTATTAGAGAAATATTACATATTTTCATATGTGAGATTGATAAAAAGGAAAGAGCGCATTGAGAAATTACCTTATTTCGAGAAAGAATTGTCAACGGCGTGGTAATCTTTGCACATCATTTTATATAGGTTCCTGTCCTGTAAAACGGATTTTGGTCTGTCGTGTGTGGGGTTTGTAAAGCCCAACGGGCACAATCTTCACAACAAAAATCCGCAATGCCATTTTGTGAACTTCATTGGCTCAACTTTATGGAATTTAGGCCAAGGTTTTCAAAGACAGTAATAAGAGGTCAGTGTCCAGAACAGCTAATCTACCGTAGAAAGAGGTATCTTACCAACGGCTGTTACCCTTTCAGCTGTTTCCAACCCTCGCTTTTTTTCTTTTTTGACCCGAACATTGGCAATGGACGACTCTCTTCGCTTCACAAGTGTGCGTAGGTGTGCGTTCGTCTGTGTGTAGTGTTTTGGATTAGTAGATTGGGGGCGCTCTCTTTGGTTGAGATGGTGTGCTGATATGAGCCTGGCGCACAATGGCACACCGTTGCCGCATTGAATAGTCCTTACTACACCCCTTCACCCGCTGAAAAGGTCCTGTTTAATGAAATGATAATAAGACGGATGTGAGACTCTGACTCGAGTTTTATGAGAAAATGTACTAAGAAAACAGAGATTGTTGTTGGCATAATGGGTTGTTTTTGCCATGCCCGCCTTATTTTGACACATTTTAAATGTTATTTTTTGGGATAGGGAAAGGTGGGGTTCGGATATGACCACCTGTCCCGCAGCCTTATCGTATCGCATTGGCGATTGAGGCTATTTGGGCAAACTAAAACGCCATCACATTTTAAAATCAACATGTTTTTATTTCTCAGTGCAGTATAAATGTAGAGAAAGGAGTTAATCGTTCTGAGAGTCAGACTCTTAAATATTATTACATATCCGGGCGGCTCCATATTACACATCACTACATTATCTCCATGAATTCGAATAAACGATAGTTTGATGCCATTAATCTCATTAGCGCAAGGGTGAACAGTACACCTCTCTCGGAAGAGAAATTGGTCACAGAAGGAAAATAACTACGCCTTAGTGCGTTTAGGTATGGATATGGATCTTTGACGTGAAAATAGTTTTTCTCTTACTTTCATTTTACTTTGGTTACTTAATGATAATAATTATTTGATTGTAATTAAAAAAGGTCAAAAATAGGTCAATAAGTACCATGTACAAACATTATTTCTTTGATTTTCAACGAACTTATAGTTACCGTCGTGTAACAAATATTTATTCATCTCATCTTAAGAAATTTATTTTTTTTCGCTAATCAGCTACAAAAATGATTAGCATATTAAGAGTCAGTGCACTTCAATAGTGCATGGAACAGTCATCCTACTTTGCAATACCAAACTAAGTATTCACACCCCGTCTTCGTTCTTTGGTTCATAAATTACAGTGAAATTCATAATCAAACGCAAACCTGAATGCTTCCAACAATAACTTATTATGTGGGACAAATTGCGGGGCATACACAAACTGCTTATCGGTCCTTTATCATTTACTTGTCTTTTATTCCCCCTCCCCTCTCCCCGAGTTTTTACATTTCCTCTCTGCCTACTGCTTGGGGCGATTTTAACTCTTTATAAATCAGTGGTAGTCAGTACAGATGCATCACTGCCAGTGAAGTCTAAAACCCTGATAAATAATGAATTATTACAGGGCAGCTGTAGATATATACAACCCTCTTTCATTCGAAGACCATCCTCCTTAAAAATTATTAGCCAAGATTAGCGTTTCAAGATTCTGTGTGGGACTAAGCAATCTACACGAGTAAACGAGAAAATTCAATACAAACGGTGGAAACAAGAGAGGAGGTTTTTGGACAGTTGATATATTGGGTCAATGGAATATTGTTTTCATAATCTAAAAACGCCTTCTCTCAACTCAATGACTTTCTAATATTTAATACAAATTAACTATTAATTTTTACTTCATGAATATTTTCATAACGACGTTTATCAGTTACGGTGGGAAACGTCTTATAGTAGATGGGATGTAACTTGCTGATATTTCAGAAATCAGATCATATTCTATGACCATATAGTTAACTGTTTCATCGCACTTGTTAACATTTGTGAATGTCCATAGAAAATAGAAATTCATTATAGTAAAGACTAAATAGGCTAATTACAGATGAAATGAAATGCGCTGCGTGTTATAAGATATTAATGGCGTGTCTTTGCACAAACAAACGCATACTGTCTTACACACTTATCCTTCATCACGTACCCATCCATACACCCACACTCACACGTAAAGACACCATTTGTGAATGGCTGTGTTGCAATTTTATTTTATGGCATTCCTCTCGCCCACACACACACCCACCCTCCTACTCACACACACACACACATTTTCCAACTAACCACAACATACACCCAACATATTTGTAACGATTGTTACGTTTGGCGCGGTAGATTCATAATCTTATGAAAGCGTATATTTTGTTATATTTTTTGTACGCGTAATAACAGAAATCTATCAATATTACATTTTTAAATTATCCATGTGGAACGATTTCTATAGTGTTCACTTCTCACTAAAAATAATTAAACAAAAATACAAAACACACACAATTGAAAGTGTTTGGATTTCAGAAACCACGGATTGTCTATTCAGTTCTGCCCATTAATTGTTGTTTTCTAACAGCCTAGTTTTCATGTTGTTTGGTCAATCGAATCATGACGAGTTTGAATATATTATTTGCTATTACATTTTACATTTTTGCTGAAGGCAACTTATGAATTATTATGGCTGATGATTCAGCTTGAATTGTAGTGATATGTGTAATCCAAATATGAATTTTATTTCACCTTAGTCCTAATTAGGGGTGAATTGAGACTCCACATTGGATATAATTCGTCTTGTACTGGGTCAGTGTAAGCTATAATACAAAGACTGATAATTAGCAAGTGATAGTTTTTCTTTGGCCATGCAGCACGAATTACTCAATCAATAATGGTGGACTAATTATTCTAGTTTAGAACTAAAATATTGCAGTTTAAGTAATTAATCTTTTGAAAAAAAATGTGCGAAGGCAATAAGGTATGCTATAATACAGGAATATGATGGAAATAAAAGAAGAATAAGTAATAGATGGTAGGGAGGAGATTTGATGGTGGAAAAAAAAGAATTGGCCCTGTTATATTTCTTGTCACGGTTATGACAAGGCCTTCTGAATGGCCTGGCATGGTGTTGAACTAATCCTGAGACTCTCGCGCGAAGTGGTTTTGCCCGGAGCAATGTACTGTATTATGCAGACAACACACATGTTTGCGGGCTATTTCGTCGAGAGCTGGCTAGATAGGGACAGTGTCGCACGCAGCGAGAGGAGACCAAGGCGTCAAAAAGCCACTTCGCGTCCGCACCAAATGTGATGAAATCATTGCCATGGTAAATCTTACACCCGTCCTTAGGCATCTGTTTTTGTAAGCCATTAATTCTGCCTCTAGCGAGAAGTGGAGGAGGGAAAAGGCGCTCAGGAAGAGCGATGGGGAAAAGGGCGTCGTAATATGCAAAGAGGTTGGGGGTAGTGGATGAATAAGAGGATGAGCTCCAATCCGACTAGGAGGACGACTGGTAGTCATCGGCGGAACAGTAGAAGGGGTTTAGATAGCACGCCAAGGTTGAACATTTTGTGACGTATGCATAAGTTTAGAAAGTCACCTGACGTCGGGGAAAATATGTTTTCGGACGGTGGCATTGCTTTTAAAAATAATAGGAGTCCGTTACATAACACCCTGGGTCCCAACCCTCTCCCCCTAAAACAAGCAAACAAACGAACCCCCCCCCCCAAAAAAAAAAAGGAAAAAATGAAAAAGACGAAAAGTAATAATTAGAGAAAATTGTCCTACATAGGTTTCGGAATGACCCATAAACCCAAAAGCATGTTACTAACAGTTTCCTTGATTGGATTCTGTACGAACTCATTCTGAAGCCGTTGCTATAATTACCAGTTATCTTTACATACACATTTGTAAGCATGGCATTGAATGATAAAAAAAAATTCAGTGTGTTTAGCCCGAAAAGTTTTTTTTCTCTCATGTTCTGACTGCCAGACCATCATCAGGAAAGTATTTACAGTGAAACTTTAAAGGGATGGTCCGGGCCGAAAGTATTTATAGCTTAATAAATAGAGTAGAATTCACTGAGCAAAATGCCAACAATTTAAAAAAAAAAGCTTGTTCTTTTGTATTTTATTATATGAAATTAGGTTAATTTTCCTCCAAGAACTAGAAAAATTGGATTGGCAACTGATTTAGTGCATTAAATATCTATTGTTGCAACTTATTTCATTATTAGGGATACATATTATTCACACAAGTATAAAATAAGGACAAAATTATGATTTTATGTCATGACATAGGAAAACGAAAAGTGGGGATGTGACATCATCAGCCCACCTAATGAATATTCATGACGACTGTTTTCAAAAAAATATTGCTAAACTTAAAAATTAAATAACTATAGGGGAAGGCGGGGTAAGTTGTGACAGTTTTTGCTTTTTGCATGTTAGAATTGATATGATTAATAATCTTGTCGAAATAAGTACCTTGCTTTGAAATTTCATTCTTCTGAAATATTTTCCACCTATATATAACTTTCTACCCCAACACTGAAAGTCATCGTGACCTTTGAAAAAACCGATGTCAAATGGCTCAACTTGCCCCATATATGGGGTAAGTTTGAGCCACCTTCTGGGGTAAGTTGAGCCACAAAAACTATGTACAAAATGTGTGGGGGGAGAACCAGCATGTCAATTTTTTGTTTAAATTCTTTTCACTTGCTAATTCTCTATAAATACTAACATCCTGTAAAAGGAAAAGAGCAGTCATGTAAATTTGCTCCTTTCAGCCTGCATTTCAATCTATTTTTATGGTTTGTTTGTTTTTTAAGATACATTACCATAGGAATTACCATGGCTCAACTTGCCCCATGCTATTTGGCTCAACTTACCCCAGTCCGAACTTAGTGCGATAATTTTGTATCCACACATTTATTATGCATTCATCATATAAAAGACTATGACAAGAATGAAGATCCATACCTGGACTAATAATATTGTTATCATGTCTTTATTATATTCAAAGACGTGTGTGTTTATAAAGCACTTATCTATTTCACACTCTTTTTTACTTTTTTGGCTGAAATTCATATTTTTCCCTCTAAAAAACTACTTTTTGTTTCAAAGTTGGAAACAATGTGGTGGGGTTAGGGGTTATGCTATGGGTCATCAATACATGACACCACCACAATGTCTGACTCATTCATTATTGGCCTGGGGCTGGTGGCTCAACTTGCCCCTATGCTCAACTTACCCCGCCTTCCCCTATTAATTGTTTTTGACGAAATTTCGGCATTTTGCTCAGTGAATTCTACTCTATGTATTAAGATTGCAGTCAGCCCGGACCATCCTTATCTATAATATCCTTCCAAAATCGTTTGATAAAAATATGATTGCTTTGTTCACTCACCTCGACCGAAAGGTAATCGTCATTATTGACTGTTCAAGGAAAGAAATCTGAATGAGCGCCATATTCATTATTTAAAGAAACGTCATAATATCGAAACAGTAATAATGCATCGATACAACTTTATGCTCTATTCTGAATCATTTCTTTCTCACTTCCGATAAATCAGATTTGAAACCGTTGGTTTCGATGACACGACTACGGAACCCTAAAAGATGCATGTATGGTTATGAAGTGTACAATAATACCTGATTATATACAAGACAATATTTCGAGATAAACAGACCTCCAATTAGTTCAATATTAAGTAAAATAAGAAGCGTAGATAGGTATTTCCAAACTTGGAAATAGTGTTGCTGTGAACAAGTATCATTCGATCACCCTCCCGAAAGACTAAACAAATAATTGTGAAAAGTAGACAATAAAATCACTTTCTTGAAATCGTATGGTTGGTTCGTTTTTTGGTTTGCTTTGATCAAATCTTGTTGGTCAAATTTGACTATTACCGCCTTGTTCTTTAGAGCAACCGAATTTGTTTCTTAATAATGGCTCAACTACGTGTAATCTGTATGTCTATAGGTCACACCTTGAAAACAGTTGCACATAGCAATTAACAGCCCAGTAAATGGCAGTTTTACAGTAAGGTTCAATACCATTGAAATATTTTAATTTTGAGGACCTTTTTTTTCTTGGTAACAGCAGTCTTATTAAAAGGAAGTAATATTGTTTCAAAATGTTTAACTATCATGATAAGAAATAACACAAATTGCTCGAATCCGTATACAGATAATGGAAATTATAATGTATTATACATACATATCTATTAAACAAAAATCATTTATCTTTAACAGAAGACGCCTTTTCAATTGCTTGTTCACTTTTATCCGTTACCGTTTACAGTAAAGTAGTTTCCTGGGTATAATATATTCTCAATAATCATGATAATGTCACATGAAATATAGATAATTAACACCGATGTATATGTATATAGGAAAAGCAATATAGCATATTGAAGCTAAAAAATGAGTTAAAAGCAACATATAGAAATATGTAATGATACATTCATTACCTTACACATGCTGGGATGTTGAGGCAAAAATGACTATATTCTTGACCTTGCTTGGGGCGTTTATGTGTATGAAAGCGCTGTCAAACACTTCTTGTATGGGGGGTCGGTTAATTTATAATTTTCCCTTGAAAACCATATTAGATATTATGCATCATGCAGAAAATTCATATCTGCACAAAACAAACTGCTAGAAATATGTCAAAACCTCAAAGTGCCATTTGTCACCCCCTTCTTGTATAATACACTGCTGTAAGAAAAGGGTAAATTAATGAAATGATAAGACATTGTTTAGTAAAAAAAAGTTTTGAAAAGAAAAAAAAATGATTGATTGTCAAATGATGTGTAAAGTAATGAGGGATAGGTAATTGAAAATAGTAAAGAAGAAGAAGAGGAAAGAAAGAATGAAGAAATGAGCGATAGTGCGCAGGGGAAGGAAAATGAAAGAGAGAAGGAGAATGGGAGAAGGGGGATGGATGGGAACATGGGCAAAGGTAGACGACAGAAAGAAAGGCATAAAAAAGAGAAAGAAATCATTTTGACGCTATCGACAGAAACAGGAAACGTGTCCACACAATCTTCCGTGACTTAAACAATTACGCGTATTGAAAAAGCGATTTTCCTAATCATTTAAATGGCTTTCCTGTACCCCCATACAGTAGAAAGTGGATCATTGGTACCACCATGTCCAGTATTAAGCCCCATTCATAGTGATCGATGTTGCCATGTATAAAGAAAAGCTAGCAATTAAGTTAAGAGGGGATTTAAGGGCGCGTAAACTGGGTGCAGGCGGGTAAGGTGAACAGACGGCGCATGGAATCAAATGCAGATTGGTATTTTTAGACTAATGAGTAAAAAGCTCACTTCAAAGTGGAACCGCGGAAAGAACCGTGTCATTTTTGGCTAACATATTGGTAAACTGATTCCAGTAAAAGGAGTAAAGTAATCGGGTTTCTCAGTCATTGGAAGGGCACATCTTGATACATTGAATGAAAGCAAAATGAGACTTAGAAAGAAACAAGCGTCATGGTGTTTCATGTGTGAGTGTGTGTGTGGGGGGTACAGGACTGTAGAGAGAAGAAATCAGAGAATAAATGGGGAAAGATTTGGAAAAAGTTACGGGAGAGGGTGTCGAGATGGGCCTTTTAGATTCATCCTTTTTATTTTCCTTCCCTAATCACATAAACATAAATCTAGCACTGGTAATAAATGAAGTAATTGATACAATAAATATATCACAGAACACCGGGTTAATAATGGTGTACATAAACTTTTAAGTCTAAAGGTAAGCCTCTTTGCGCGCCTCATGAAAATGTGATAACAGGTTTTCTGGCGTAATTGTTGTGTTTATATGTATAATACAATTTTACATACGGTACTTATCACCGCTTGCATTACGCACAACATCTATAACAAACACATTCTTAAGCATCCTCACACACCCACAAACCCCTCCACACATTCAACTGCACAAAATAGAGAAGGGGGAATGGTCACGAGAGGGGAATGAATTTTTTTTCGGAATAGAAGTGTCGTCATGGTCAAGGACAACGTTTATCCGTGTGCGAGAGGCTGCCAGCGAGTTTGTAATAATCTACTTCCGGGGACATTTTCTTACATTTTGCATATCAATCGGGGACGTTCTAGAAGAAGAAACGTTGCCGGTCCAGATAACCATGCCATTCAAATCCTACTCCTGTTTCAAGCCGTTTCATATATACTAAACTAAAAATGTGTAAAAAAAACAATATATATCGTCCAGCCAATTAAAGGCAAGTTATGTGTGTAGGGCGGTGGGAAGCTTCCTCGGTTAGCAAATTTTGCTCACGTGAGCCATGCTAGTGGGTTAAAGAGAAATTCCAGTAGTTGCAGTTAACACTGATTTCATGAGAAAGTCTGTAAAACAAGGCTTCATTGCCAGTATATCATCGAGGATCTAGATCTGGCACAGTTACATTAACTGGACTTTGTGAAATCTTGAAATCTACGCTGAAAAATGTTCACACCGAAAATCCCCAACACAGATAAGCGCACGTGGGACAATGTATAATTATTGCTTAGGGCGTCGGGCCCGACGCCCTACCCGAATCCCGTGCTTATTTGCTGATTTCTCAGCAATTACACAATTTCTTCCAGAATCCTTTGGCACATGCGTTTTATTTATACAAACAGACACTTTAGTGGTCATTTCATTGGATTCTGTACGAACTCATTTTGATATCGTTACCAAAACTAGCATTTACCTTTAATTCCAAGTAACGCGTCTACATGGTCTATGAGACTGCAAATACACGTTCCCACTTGGGTGATTTATGATGAGTCCCCACTTGTCATATTGCAAGACTGTGTATTCGGGTGTGTGCTTACTGTTGACAAACGAACAGGGTAAAAAGGTGTGAAAAAAGGCGTGGTAATCATGTCATTTTTAAACCTGTCTTCGTGAGATTCAATACGCATTTGTGATGCGCTGTGTTTCTCCATTTTTTCTTTCTCCTTTTCATCTCCGTCTCAGAGCTTGAGGCGAGCATGCCCGCGCGACTATTCTCGCCTGGGGGGTCGGGTTTCAATGGTAGGGGGAAAATTACAAGATGATGAAGCTATAAAACTTCGAAGTCCTCAGGCTCGATGACTCGAAGGCAAACTACGGCTTCCAAATGCCCTCGAGTCGAGGCATTTATCGTTGGGTCTTTACCCGAACAGGCCCGGGAGGGAATGCGGGGTATGATAGGCAACGATAACCATCGGCGATCACCAATGTTTCTCTAGAAAGTTATGCACCGATATCTGCAATTATGAGCGCCTGAAGTGAAAACATGACAGTGTAAGGTGTGTGTGTGTTGTGTGAGGGGGGGGGGTATCTACGAGTCAATCAAATACCGGATGACTTGCATATCATTCGATAAAGATCAATCTGATCAACACTTTGCGGTGGCGTGTATGGGGAGAAGGGGGCAGGGAGAACACACATTCATTTCAGAAACAGACAAGAAAACATGGTAATAGGGAATGCGACATATTGGACGGTGCTAAAAGTAACATAATCCTATTGCTTGCATGATTTCGATTGCAGAATGACATCTAACATTATCAAGGTCAGGCTTGCCGACGTTTCATCATAATCAAATGTGACAAAATAAACTTGCATTAGTCATCTGAAGACTAAACATGGTTTATCAGTTGCTACTACTACTACATGATAGTAGTAGTAGTAGTAGTAGTAGTAGTAGTAGTAGTAGTAGCAATAGTAGTAGTAGTAGTAGTAGTAGTAGTAGTAGTAGTAGTAGTAGTAGTAGTAGTAGTAGTTGTAGTAGTAGTAGTAGAAGTAGTAGTGATACTACTAGTAGTGGTGTTAATGGTGTTCATGGTGGTGGTAGTAGAAGCAGCAGAAGAAGAAGTAGTAGCGGTACATTTTAGATAATGAAAAAGTAAATGAAAAAATCGGCAGTTATTACTGATTCATATGTTACGAGTTTCATTACTCACTGTTCGAGATATTTCAAATATGACATCCATATCACATGACAGAGGGCTACTTTTATCAGAACAGTTAGGCAATGACGTACACCCATGAATGAAGTCTTGAGAAAGAACCATTGCATATGTCAGAAACTGAATATGATCATCTTCAGTTATATTTGCATCTCACTCAGTATGGTTATTAGTTTCATTCCCGCATGATAGGACCTCCGAAGTGTTCTACATGTATAGGAGACAAGGATGCTGATGACGTCCATCCCTCTCATTTGATACCGTTTTCTTTTCATAAAACTTTTTGGAAAAGTACATCACCTACCGACCAAACACTTGCTGAAGCCAGTGATATACACTCTTGAAAAGCACTGGTCAAAATATGGCCCTGAGTATGTGTCCGATCGAGAAGAAGATAAATAAGCATCTATTAATATATATCCAAATCATGCACATGTTTGGCTGATTATTTTTGGTCCAGCAAATATTCCACTGACAATATCAATCTTAAATTGGCAACTCTTTTGGTATAGAATATCACAAATACGTTAAAGATTTTTTTTACCCTTAGCACATTTCCCTTGGCTATGGTGTACTAACAGTCATTAAAAAATATGATTCTGAGTGAAAAAAAATGGGGGATAAATATACGATATTCTATTCATTTTGTGTATTTGAGCAAACTGAGAAGTTACTTTACGTTTCCCATTCATCATGATGGAATCAGCCAGGTGGCCAATTTGAAAGTTCAGTGACTTTTGTATATAACTTTTGTCGTTTGTACCGATTTGTCCATACTTTCATCAATCTGATTATTTTCTTTTTGTCTTCACTTTTCAAACATCTCTCCACTAAGGTTCCATTCACCTTTAAGTTCTTTAAATCGCCTGTAAACACCAAAGAGTATCTCTTTTATATAAGCAGCGACTAACTAATGAGATTTGTGTGTGATTGTGTCTTCTGAATCAATATATCTATTTCATTGGGCACGATTGATTGAAAGGAAATGGGGCGAATAGCTGTTTACCCAGCTGAAGAATCGTGATTTGTTTGAAAGTGGTTAGCAGGGTTATCAGAAGTAATGAGAAAAGAAAAGAACGGTAGACCAAAAGCAAACTGCTGGCGGCTCGATGGCCAATGTTACTTCATCTTCCTGGTGGGGTCCGCTATTTATTTACTTTCTGGCTTTGGATATGGCCGCGGGAGGGATGATGAAGGCTCGCTTCTTTCTTCCTGCTCCACATTGAGGTGGAGGAATGCCACGATGATGAGGGGTATAGCCGATGCGGGATGGAGGTCGTGTGGCCCACGGGCTCCCTATGTCACTCGAGTGATAATATGAGGGAGTGGGTGTGTGTTCGTCTTGGTGAGTGTTAATAAGTGACTGAACGTGCTTTCTCTTAAAGGGCCTGTAACGATTACAAAACCAAATTAAAAGTTTGCATCTTTGCATATTTGACTTGCTCTTCTTATTTGGATAGCTGATTTTCGTCATTCATGCAATCACAATTAAAGTTGTTTGGATCTGTCATGATGATAGTTGCTTAACATTTGTTCTTGATTACAAATGAGTAAAATAGTGACTAGGTCGGAAAATGTGTATGGTATAGCTTATTTTAAAAAATTTGCGATTTTAAATAATAGAACCCCTTTTTTAATAGAACATTCAAAAAGATATTCTAAAATCATGTATGCACAGACAAAATAATACAACTCCGTTATTTATAATGAAATGATGAGCTATGTGATCAATTATTCAGTGGCAAGTGAGCTACTGCGAGCTCCACCTGAAATATTGATGTGTCCTTTGCAATAAGATTTCCCCTGAAATTTGTAATCCCATTCTTTCGCTCTTTCACTCATTATCGTACTGACAAAAAGCAAAATATCTTTGGGGGAGAGTGTTACATGGGTAAAGAAAAGGGAAGTGAGTTATATGATTGTGATTGACACGAGATCAAATTGAAATGTCTGTGATGAATCTATCTGGTCTGTTCAACGAGCTGGGGATGTTCTTCTTGCAAATGCGAGACGGGGGTTAGGATGCTTTCAAAGCACTTGGGGCTATTTCAGCCATCACACCTTTTTAGCTTTTTAGAGCTTCACAGCGAATTCTCGTCTTTGAATTTAAGCTTTATTAACGCGTTGGCGCGGAAGGGTTGACGCGATGTGTCCATAATTAAAATTGTTTGAGGGATATGTTTATCAAAGAAGTCTCTTCATTTGGCAAGAAGTCACAGGGTTTAGCTCTCATTATGAAACGAGGGTCGATGACATTGGATTATGCTTTATAGAATCCGTGCAATACTGTATATCAAGTGTGGTTCTGAAATCCATGCACCAGCGAGAGGCACGATGAATCAACGATGGTTTGATCAAGTTATTAAATCGGATTTCTATGAGATACTATTGACCGCAGAAAGCACAGCATTCGTGAACCGACAGTTGTTCCATTTTCATCCAATCTAATATTGGCGAAAATCATATTATTGTCAATATATCTTGTCCTATGTTCCCATGAAGACACTTTGCATGATAATCATACTAGATAAATCTTATTCATCATATGAATTTTATTCTATTAGCGTACCAACGTTTAAGTAGTTAAGCTTTGGTAATATAATGAAAGCGAATGAGCAGGGTTAAGCGGGAAAACTACGTAGACTCTTTGTTTAATTTATTTAAACAGCAGACATTTAACTTTATCTGAAATTTCCTTAAGTTATTTCGTTCCCATGAAGACGCAAATATTAAAGTGCTTTACTTTTCTTCTTTGAATTCATGGTTGCTGATTTCTTTCTTTCAAATGCAACATTTCCCTGCTATTTTCAGCCTGACCTTTCATCGAGTGAGACTGTTGTCTTTGCTTGTGAAATAAAAAGCGATTCACCCTGAATTTTTCGGCGGTGACTTGTCAGGGGAAATTCGTCCGGATCTGTGTTGGAAAGTAATAACTTTGCGTCGAGTTCTGACACCCTACGCCGAAGCTGTCAAAGTTGGTTGCCTGCCCTAATCAAGAGCCAGAAAAGTGTTGAAACGTCGACCGAAATTAAGACACAAGAACGGAACAGAGACGTGTGTGTGTGCGTACAAGAGGAGGGGGAAAGGAAGGAGGAGGGCGAGGCAAGGGGAAAGAAAAAAGGAAAAAGTAAAATAGCTTTACCTGATTTGCTTCAGCTTTAATTTGAGTCTCTAAGGGCGAAGTATTGGGTTACATATTGTGGGTGTTGGAGACTGCCATAAGATGGTACCCTTAACTCGATCACCGCCGCTGGGCCATCCCCTCTAATGGGTGCCTCTAAGCATATTGTCTGACTAGCTCCTATCCTGCATTTCCTCTGTAGGCTCCATACCCCACTATACACTCCTTCACATCCTTCACTCCTTCTTTTCCATACTCCTCTTATCCATCTTGTTCTACGACTTTCTTTCATTTCTACTCGCACTCTTCATTCTTTCTTCCTCTTACTTACATGCAACGTTGACATCAGAAAGTCACCCCTTCCCAATTTGTTTTCTGAACTATATCTGTGACGTAAACTTGAGCCATGTAAATACATCATTGTTTAGCTCATTTATTTAACTGACTATGAATTGTCTTGATTTTCTGTATTCTTCTTTATAAATTCAAATTCCGTTCTATTCTTATCGCTGAATTCGTCGCACATTTTCTGAACAAAATATGTAATCGTTTCTTTTACACAGGTACTGATTCACGCATGGGCGGTTTTTACCCTGGCTTGATCATTGTTTTCACTGGCATATTTGAATCTCAGGGATGTATTCCTGCCATTTACTAATTACTTCACCCGGGTAGATGGTGGTAAATTGGATCGTAGTGCCTGGACATGACTTGGAATGCTCACACCACTCTCCAGTAAACCATCGGCCCCACCAGGATCAAATCAACATCAACCATAATTTTCCTTTGATCTATGATGTATCTCATTTTTCTCTTCTCTTTTATGTCTTTTCGTCTCTTCTCTTCTCCCCTTCTTCTCCTCTTCTCTTTTCTCTTCTCGTCTGTTTTCTACTCCCTCTCTCCTCCTCTCTCCACTCTTTCTAATTCAATTTCTCTTCCTTCCTTTCTTAATGTACGTATTTCTTTATTAATTTATTTCTGTCTCTCCCATCATTCATCCTCTCCCTCTGCTTCTTCCCTTTCTTACTCTCCACCTTTACCTGTACGATTCTTTCCTCTTTACTCTTTTCACACTTTTGAATCGTGTGCATCAGTTGATTTTCTGTGCCGTGTATCCTTCTGCCGAAGGCCATCTTCCCTCCAATAAACTGTTCGCGCATATGTATTTCACGCTTAGGCCATCCACCTCAGGACTTCAAGGTTTCCATTAGAATGAAAAAAAGAAAGCCGCAAAACGTGATTCCTGCTCAAACAGACAAGATTTTTAGTTAACTTATAGCTATGTTGTATTTTCGGCAAGTCGGTTAAGATAACACGTATAACTTATCTCTAATAAACGAACGTTACGAAGGGGGTAATCAATCAGCGGTGACTGATGTTTTACAATTTGAATTCATCTCGATTTAACTCGATATAACCGCACATTTCGCTAGAGAAATATCTTGTTCTTACCATTTCGTCCATTATGTTTTTTTTTCTGAGGAAATATTAGGACTATGTTTTCCATCATGCGGAACTCTTGTGCTCAATCAGGCTAACATGAAAATTATTTCAAAAGAATATCCTATGTTGTTAACAATGATCTAAGTAATAAAATAATTTCAACATGCGGAGACAAATCTGGTAAAGTGATAGCAAGAATATTGAAAGGTTAATGGTACAATATTATAATATAAAATGGAGTGGAATTGAAAACTGGGTAGAGAAAGGTAAAGATGAATAGGTAAAAAGACAAATACATAGATAGGGGGAGGGGAAAGACAGAAGGGGGGGGGTGTGGAAACGGAAGAGAAAGCGAGAGGGATGGGGGTGAAACGTCGGTAGAATGTTGATTCTATTGAGGGCGACCCCTAGTATTATGAATAAATTTCATTTGACTATGAGATAATACTGCGCTGTTTATATTTCTCACTTCTTAGCACGAATAATAGAGAAGGTAAACAGGGATGAGAGTCGAGAATATTTGATGAAGGGAAAAATGATAAGTCTTGAGCCAGGGAAATGGGGAGTCTATATCTGACGGGAGAAAGCCCCGCAGGGTTATTCGGTAGGGGGAAAGGAAGAACAAGAAAGTGGAAGGATAGGCCGTGGATGCAGAAGAAGAAAATGGGCGGGAAGGAGATGGTGATCTCCCTAAGGCATTATGCACGGTCATTCTCGCCGTGATGGCATGGAGAATTAAAGAGAGATTTAGAGAGACAGAAAGGAATAAAAAAGGGACACAGGCGAAAACACAACCAAAGATCAACCAAGCGATGGAATAACACATTCACGGATAAAAGGGCATGTTGTTTCTCATAATTTTGGGAAATGCCTTTTTCGAAAATGTCGTAAATTAGAAATATTCGCTTTTGCTTGAACGTATTGATGATTTCGGGAAATTATCATCAGTTGTCAGATACATTTGTTTCTATATTAGATCTCATGGAGAAGACTGTTAACTTTAATACTTCAACACTTTTTTGTCCCTTTCAGCTGCCCCTGTCCTTGCCTCTGTCGGTCGGTCCGTCTGTCTGTATTTCACCACTAAATCTATATCTCCACTTTTCACACACATACGCGAACGCATGCACAACTCACAATAGTTAAAAATACATTTAGGAACATGACGTACGATAATGTAGGTTATATGATCACAGAAAAAACCCCGAACGTGTATAGAAATGGCAGTAATCTTTCAAAGGTTTGACATTATGATTTATCATGTTAGCCTCATGAAAAGGGGGTACGAAATATATTCATGAATAAAATTCATCTAATTAAAACAACATCAGTAGAATTTTTAGATCAAATATGTATACATGTAGCTCTGATAATTTTACTTTATGATAATCACGAGCCAATCTTAGCATAACGTATAGAAACAAGAACGAGGGTAGGTGATTTGTATTTGAAACACGCCTCCGACAGCGTTACAGGGAGCGAAAAGGCACCATGGGATTAACAATCAAATAAAAATAAAATAGATGCACAGGTGACAAATACGAAACACGTGGGAAAAGGAGAGACAATACGAAACAAAGGAGAGTGAACTGAATTCAAACGAGAAACGAAGAGTCGCTGATTTCTTTTAAAAAGAAGGGGAAAATGAGAAACAATCGGATTGGGAATGATGAGAAATGATGATCAATATGCACGAGAAGACAAGCAGCGATCCACCCAAGATAGCTCCAGGGCCCAACCTTATCGACACCCTCCCGCCATGGCACGGGGAACACTCCCGGCTAATGGACTCCTCTCCTTCGCTCGCACTGCGGACAAAAAAGCCCCGGGCGAAATCTTACGCTAAAAACACTACTACTTATACGCCATGGACAGAATTCAACCAGCCAACTAAGCCTTAGAAGAAGGAAAAAGTAGAGAAAACAAGCAAGACGTAGAGAATGGAAATTATGGGAGAGGGGATGAGGAATTTAGATGAAGACGGTGAAATGAAAACATAGAAATGCAAGGAAACCCATTAGACAATGGATTTTTAGAAGACGCATCTTACGTGTAAGGGGGATGGGCATTCCATTATGTATTTTCTCTCTCAGTTTTCATACAATCATTTCCCTCCGTCCTTGGCTCCCCAATCAAGTGTCTGCCTTTCAGGGGCTTGTCTTAGTAATTAATCTACACGTCGTAAGGAGGAGAAGATGATCAAAGTTTGGAGTTTAATAATACTGGGGAGGGTTTGAGGTAAATGAAGATTTAGATTGTCAAGTCAGGTTCACCTTACACAGTGACGTTATAGAGAGCGGAGTGAAGAATGAAGACGTTAAATATGGAGTCAAGTTGTTCTTAAAATGTCGTATTGTGTTGCAATTGTTAGTTCTATATTATTCTGAGTCGTCTTATTTGCATTGGTTATGATCAGTAGTGAATGTTTTCATAGTCACTTTTCGACTTGTGCATGGCGTCGATGTAAGTGGCGTTTGTGAGTGCGTGTGCGTGTTAGGGTGTGTGTGTGTGTACGCCCCTTATATTTGTGTGTGAGAGTGGAAGCGTATGTTATGTGCGTTGCTGTAGTGATGGTTGGCTAGATGTTATACATTTTTCGAATACAAAACTCTCAGTTGATAAAATGAAGAATATTAAATGAATGTGACATTTGAATAGAAAAAAAAGCAGCCATGAATGACAAGGGGAAAACATAATTTATCACACGGAGAATGCCTTAAATCTTACCCTTTTCATTTAAGACATTTTAGATCAATATCAAAATGCGTATGATAGGCTTTAGCGGTAAATCAGGTTACTTCGTCTACCGAAGTTATAAAGTAACGAAAACTCACTGCAAAATATTGATATATTTTTCAGTCATGAATAGTTTTTTTTTTAATTATGGTGTTGATCTTATTCTTTAATGACTTCTTTATATCGCTATTTATTTCCTGTTTGTTAATCGATCTGCTACACTGTAAAAGATGAAGTGCTAATGTAGCATTTAGAATGCTTGTATAGTGACTGCACTACGAGTGACGATTTTCTAGTTCAAATTTGACCTAGAATATCAGTACTTGTAGTGCAGTCACTATACAAGCACTGTAAGTGCTACATTAGCACTTTATTTTACAGTGTACGTCTACTGAAGATGTAAAGTGTCAGGACAAGCCATTAAACGGACTTGTATTACTTTATTAGTAATACGTGATAAATACATCATTACTTGTTCATTTTACATTAATCGTTCCACCTTATTTTTCTAATTTTTCAGTGTATACTTATTGTATCTTTTCTTGCTGTTAATCATGCTTTGTCGTCTACGGAAGATGTCAAGTAATTTGACACTCACGGATAATACGTGTATACTTTTGTTTGATGTATGCAAAATGTGCTATATTTTATTCTCATATTTCTATGTTTAACTTTGTTATTCGAATCTTTCTTTTCAACGCTGTGTTATTCGTCGATCTACATCCGGCCATTTCGTCTACCGAAGATGTAAAGTTGTTATAATTATTCGTGAGGATATGATTGCGTATGTAAAGATTTACATAATAGTAATAATAATGATAATGATAATAATAACGATAGTTTCTTGAATCTATTAATCAATAGTTGCATAGAATTTGAAAGGCGACAAATAAAAATAATTATTTGAATACCTAAATGAATTATCTTGAAAAGGCCAATTAAATAATATTGGGTTGATTTTTGCTCCGTTGGTACGCTTGAAAATTTTTCGAAAAATAGATCACCATGTCAAACACTCAGCCCCTTCAATTTTCTTTGCTCCATTACACCCTTTTTCCGGAGATGAACTCAATTAAAATCGTATTGAGGCCTGGAAGAGTAACTACGTATCAAAGATCTAGAACAGCACCGTGCTGCAAAGCAAACTCTCTACGTCTTGTCGAGAAGGGCGATCGAAGCCCCATTTCAGGGGGTCACGTGTGGGCTCAGGTCGGGGTGCACTTAGCATGCAAGCAGCTGAACATGTGGTCTGGTACACGACAATTAACACTGACCCTGCCTTCCATTATTTACATGATGTCCCGGCCCTTAGAGACGGATCCATGCGCCCCAACATGCACCCCTCCCCCTTCTCGTTTACCCCTATATGTCCTATAATTCCATCGCACCCGTGTCTGGTTCCACTCTATATTATACTCTACTTTTAACGTCAATCTGGAGAACTAAAGCAAGAAGGAGGAATTTTTAACACCATGACCGAATCCTACGGATCACACGAGGCCTCCTTTAAGGTGATGCTAGGTCATTGTAACGTATACAATCAAATGATACTGTCACACCAGCGAAACGACGTCCAGAACGACCAAAGATATTACGTTATTACCAATGGCAGACCATTGGTCGGTTTGGAGTCCATTTCGATAGTGTTACCAAGGCTTTAACCTTAAACATGTTAATGATTATACCAAAAGTATGCAAATATCTATATAGCGTTTTATTAAGAATATATTTCATCAAGGCATAAGCAAATCTACAATGAAATATTTGTGTGCTTCCCTCTTGATTGTCCAAAAAATGGACATTCGTCAATTTCCGGTACAATATTTCATATTAGTTCGTCAAAGAATTTGGTAACCAGTGATGCGATTACAAAAACCGAAATTCGAAAATTGAATATGTCAACATTTTTCAAACAAGATTGTAATTTCTTTATCAAAACCAGTTTTTAAACCATTTTTATGTCAAAAACAAAGGTTCTATTTTGCAAATCTAAGCGAATAGCATACTTCAACATATTTAGAAATTAAAAATGCATTTTTTTTCAGTGAAAGCTGCATCCGTTCGTATACAAATCTCAAAACATTCCAATGTAAATAAATCTGAGCATCTGTATGAGATCCTATAAAAGTGCATATTTGGATTTATCGTTAGCATATTTAGCTGGAGGAAAATTGAAGTAAAATAATCATATTTCTTTTCGAAGACGATTCTTTTGGGTTCTTTGTTTAATGTACATGTATATTTCTTTATGCACGTGGGTAATTTAATGGAAAGAAAGTCATTTAGGAAAAATAACTAATATAAACACTTTCAAATCTGTTGACGAAGTTGAAGTTATTTTCTCTCCAAATATCTCTCTACACTCTCTCTCTCTCTCTATCTCTGACCATGTTTCCCCTTTTATCTCTCTCTGTCCCTTCCTCGTAGTATTATTTCCCTCTTTCTCTCTCTCACACTCTCTCAAACATCCTCATGTTGTATTACCTTTCTTGCTCCCCCCCCCCTCCCTCCCAAGTTCGCATGGTTGTGACTGTAGGATATTACCGAACTTAACAAATTCGCCTCCAAATAATGATAATTGCTTTCAAGTTTCGAAGAGCGAGTGTGTTTTGCGTTCGCCCACCGTTCTTGTATTTGCACAGAAATTGTAATGAGCATGAAATGGGGGGAGAGGAGTGGAAAATGTGAAGGAGAACATCGATTTATTACCATCAAATGTCCAGGCCAGTGCTCCAACCAGGATATAGCGACGAGCCTCTGACACCGCTAAATGCAAAAGCTTCGAAAAAAAGAGAGAGAGAAAAGGTATTCACCCTCGCTCCCCACGTCATCAATGGGGGTTAAGCTCTCATTGAAATTCAGCACAGGGTTTCGGCGGCTCGCGCATGTATGTGGCGCACATATTCACTTGCTGCACAGCTAAAACAACACACGGGACCTTTTCCCCCTTTCCACATTGCGCCTTCTTCTTTCTCTTTCTTCTCCATTTTCCGCCCTTTCTTTCTTCGTTTTTTTTTAACCGTCTTTGAAGCCGAGAGAATTAAAATGCGGGCGAATCCCCAGCGAGGATACGCGATATCGGGCGCAACATTAATACGGATGTTCAGGCGTTGGGAGGTCTTGCTTTAGAGTTTGGAGGGGTGCATCGGTGTTTATAACATAGTATGGCTGTGTGATGCCTTTTTTACCGTTAGAATAAGCATGAATGTACATAAGCATCCAAAACGCTAGGAATAGAATGAAACAATATTACAACAGTCATAGAGAATTTTTTTTAAAGAGGTATAGTCCTACGTCGGTACGAAAATGATGTCCATTCTGGCACCATTTTTATTCAGACATTTTTCCTCACAGAAAGTATTCTTTGATAAATTTCTATTCCTTACCATGATTTTCTTTTCAAGTATTGATTCCATCCGATGCGAGCGATGCAATTATAGCTATAACCTAAACTTTTTGTACACACAACCGTATCTATGTTATCCCATCGCTATTAACAAGGTAGAACTTCTGAGATGTGAATGAAGTGTGTTGAACGCAATACGTTACCCATGGACATTATCCATTCATATCATTATTAAATATGAAAAATTATGGTATACAATGACTAGATAGCATGGGAAATCTATCAGGATATTAGGGCACAGCCAAACGCCCGAACTCGTGTTCCATAGCCGGTTTCCCATGTGTCACTTCTCAAGTTCAGTTCCACGCACTGCAATGATATTATGGGAGAGAAGTATTGCATCGTTAACGTGAAATAATGGGTCTCGAAGGAGCCGTTTATGACGTTAAAAATTCTGTCTTTCCTTTTGCCGGCTAGGATGTGTTTTCGGCGTTTTTTCCCCCTCTGATATCTGTCTTTGCCATCTTATACAGAGGATCTCCAGAATAATTACAAAAACATGCTAATATAACTGGTCCTAATAACATGGTTTTAGGCCAATTTATTATATTTTATACGCCAATTTGCTTGTGCCCCTAT
Organism: Lytechinus variegatus; assembly: GCF_018143015.1. Classification (NCBI taxonomy): domain Eukaryota; kingdom Metazoa; phylum Echinodermata; class Echinoidea; order Temnopleuroida; family Toxopneustidae; genus Lytechinus; species Lytechinus variegatus. The sequence continues at coordinate 20,962,821 of NC_054756.1, forward strand.
TCATGGCGGGGAGATCTCGGCTTGCTTGCTGAAAATGACTAATTAGGATACAATATTGCCATCATTATATATGGTTTTTGCCGTAAGAAAATAGGGGCAGAATTCTGATTTTGTTTTCAAGTATGCAATCAAGGATATAATAACACAAAAATAATGCCACGTGTTTTGATATCAAACAGGAAAAATCAAAAATTTTAAAAATACAATATTGCTATTAAGTATCGAAAGGAAGTTTAGAACATATTTTATGATATTCATAATCCTGCAAACTGTTTTATTAGTTTTGTTTTATCTACTTTCCTTCGCTCCTTCCCTACCCCTTTCCTTATTGGTGTGTTGAACAAAAAGATGAATAAATAAATAAATTAAAGGTAGATAGATATGGCGTTTGGGGCAATACCATTTTAATACAAAACTCTGTCCTGAATTTTATTCATTAATTTATTTGTTATCATTATATTTTTTTATTTATCTATTTATCCATTCATTCATTTATTTATTCATTTTTTATTTATTTATTCATGTATTTATTTACCTATATATTCATTGACTTATTTGTTTATTCATGTATTTATTCGTTTATCTATTCTATTTCTTTTTGGGGGGTCCATGGCTCCTAAGCTTCTGCTGCAGGCCAGTTTCTTTGATAAATTATTATCCAATGTTACCTTATAGCGTCGGGGGGGGGGTAAAGAAAATATTTCTGATTAGAATTTGGAACACAATGATCGACAATGCGCTCTCTATTATCGGCTTTGACAAGTTAGGCAAGAAAAAAAGTAGCATAGTGTCCTACAGTGAATAGTCTAAACAAAAAGTGTTTTATGATATCGAACACATTGTGAAATCATACACTCTTAAATTTGAAATTATAAATCTCATATTCACAGTTCACTATAAAACATACTGTGAATACCACACACTGTCATTACTGCAGAGGTATCCACAGTGTGGTTACCCTCTTTACACTATCATGAATCACATTTTCACTTACTGTGACCACAGCTGGGGGCCGTTCCATAAAGCTGTTCGTAAGTTAAGAGCAACTTTAGGAACGACTGGTGATCCTTTTTTGGGGTAAAAAAATATTCACCTGTAAATGTTTGTTGGTGTTGGTGATTATTTTGCATGTAGGAAATGTTCACCAGTCGTTCTTAAAGTCGTTCTTAACTTGCAAACATGCAGCTTTATGAAACACCCACCGGGTCTAATATGACCAGTCCATCGGATAACGACCTAGTATTGTCATATCTTACGTAGTTTTCTGAACCTTGTCATAACCATTTAACAATCATTTCAATATAACGACAAGATGTATACAATCACAATAACTGATTGAAGTGATGGGTTTTAGTGTTATCCTTAATGCACACACCAAGTACCAAGTAAATAACTGTCTGACGAATGTTTGCTTGTATTCTAACTTTTATTTTTTTGCCTTTTGTATTTCAGCTGGTAATGGATTGTTTATTCACAGGCTTGAGTACTGTTAACAAGCAAACCCAGATGAAACAGAACGCGTTTGCATGTATCTAACACATCTGCGCTACTAACTTAAATAAGTCGTACAAAAACTCCAGCTCGCGGCGGTGGAAGTGTCTACAGAATACACTGTGCAGGGGAAAACTTTCAAGTGCGATTGGTCCTAGGGCTGTTTTTGTCGGCATTTTCGTTCAAAATGCATTTGTTTAATTGTAAGTTAGGCCCGAGACATTTTCCGCCCCAGATATTTCATTCTTTTTCGGAAAGAAAAGGAAAAAGGAGGACAGAGGCATAAAACTTTTTAGGGAAGAAAAGAACTCGCATTAATACACAATTAAACCCGCCCTATGTTACTATTGTTGGGCAGAGAAATATGATTCCGACTCTCAAAACTGTGTGGCTGATTTTGATAAAGGACTTGTTAACTCGTGTTTATCTTATATTTTCCGCATGGGATGATGAAAGCATGGTAGCAAACAATTTACTTTGCTTGACTGCTCGCATTAACCATGCTTTTACTTCAATTCATATATTTTATATTGCATTTTGATATTCGTAACAGTACGAAACACTAAAATAAGCATCCATCGAGCATAAACTCTTTATATTTGTATAAACTCTGCTTTAGGTTTGAAATAACAATTTTAGCGGTAGCAAAAGGCGTTGTGATGGCTTTTGTTAATGCAAAAATGTTTTTGTTTTCATAATGTGCATGCAACTACTTCAAAATGCTTTCAGTGCCAATGGTTTTAGGTGATTTTGTCTTATTTTACAGAGTGTTCTGTCGGTGTAGCAAGTTCTTTGTGGGAAAACTTAGCGCGATTAGAAAACTCAAAAGATTTATGTCATGTTTTTATAAGATTTCTAAACGAAACAGTATAAATGGTATAGCATGGGACCCATCGTTTGTTATATTGCATAGCCCTAATCTGACAAAAGTTCCGATACAAAAAAGCGTTTGCGATTTCGTGGCGAGATAATATGTCTATTACTTACCATATGTTTTGTAACATGTCTCCATAAAGATTGCAAGAGGTTGTATATTCATGTTTGATACACATCAGAATCAATACAACCAACGAAAACATGAGGAACTGACTGCCAGCACGTGTTGGTAGAGGTATATTGATTAGAAAACATGAACCAGATCGCACAAAATAAGTGACGGGGAGATAAACAAATTGCATTTTATAAATTTGATTGATGTTAAATTAACACAACTTGTTTTACTAGAAAACATCAAAATACACAAAAAGAATATATGATTACTTATATGGTTTGTCGTAAAGAAACATAATACTCTTTCATAAATACTTGGGATTTTCAATATCATGACTATTATGCAGCTCAAAAATCCTTATAGACTTTCATTGCAACAGTACTTTATTCTCATTCTGAATTTTATTAATTCCTCTTCCCAACGTTCTGACATATATTATTCCAAATATTACTGATTACTTTGCTATCAAATATTATCACATTTATAAAGTTTTATAAATATTTTTATTTATATGTGTTACACGAACGGAAAGATTTTATATTTTGATATTGATCTATCCGATGATATGGTACAACTCAATTTCCTGTATGTGCACCGTGAACTAACCAATGGGATTTATACACAACAAGGACGAGCGTGCGAGACGCCGTGACGGTCGGGCTACACTGCGCTCAGGGAGCGATTCTCTATTTTAGATTACTCCTAATCGTCTCACCATTTCGTATTTGCAGAAACTATCGTATAACACATTAGATGTTGACATTGATACTTTAAACCCTTTTCGCAGAACACACTCTTTTCCCGTCTCTCCGTTTGCCTCTCTGTCTCTCATTCCCAGTCTCTTTTCGCATGTCGTCTATTTCTTTGTATTTCTCTATCAAATTGTTAACTATTTTCTCGCTCCCTCTTAGTTACACCCAGAAGGACTCGTCACCAATATCTTAAAGTTAATATCATGAAGTATTCATTTTCATAATCGTTATCACTACCGGTATCATCATCTTCGTCATCATCGTTGTCGTCATTAACATCATCATCATAGACATTATCATCACAATCGTCATCACCATTCACCACCATCTTCATCATCGTCATCATCATCGCCACTCTATCGAAAGATAATAGTGTAAATATTTGAAGCAGACCTCAAGAAAAAAATATTATAATGGACAATGATGTAAAAAAAATTCACCGAGATTCTACTGCTGGTATAGATTTTAGGCAAAACACATCTCAAGTCAAATACGCCCAAATAAAGAGATTGGAAGTATAGCTCATTCAAGCCCTGTGTAGATAGTAAAACATCACAATCACTGCTTGTAGCAATAGTGTGAGAGAGTGGGTGACCAAACGCTTCAAGGACTTGATCACATCTTCCTCGGCACTTCAAGACTTTCCGCGCCGGAGGTTTAGGGGAGACGTCGCGGCGTTGTCTGGAGATGTGGTTTTGAGGTGGGTTGCCCAAGGTTTCTGAATATTTAATATTTGATTGACTATAACTTCACTATATCATCTGGCCGTTGCAAAAGGATTGTTTCGGAACTGTTCTAGTACTTTGTGTGAACGATAAATAAGACATTTTTTCACGAACGAGGAAACTTATTCGGAGTTCTTGTTCTATTGATGTAATAAAGATTAACAAGATAACATTAAAGTTCAAATAGCAAATACGTATCATGCAGCAGGGACCTTATTTTATCTACAATATCGATAAATATTTAACATGTTTAGGACTTTTTAACGCCTCAATTGCATAAAGTAAATAATAAGGATAAATATAAATCATAGAAATAATTTCTTGTTTTGGCAAATACTTTTTAAGCATCACATTTTCTATTTTTTTCCTTCAAAATTCAATATTACGATGTGAATTGTTCTGTCCTCTTTTACAATTTCTGAAGTCCTAATTTATTTTTCTGAGAGATTTCTAGTCTACTTTACTTGATTACTTTCTTTCCCACCACAAATGCAATATCGCCAAAGAAAAGCGACGTAACTCACCACTTTCATGTCTGTACTTTCAAATTATAGTTGTTGTTTTTTCTGTCTCACACACACTCTCTTCCTCTCTCTCTCGCTCTCTGTATTTAATCCCTGCTATTCCATCTGTCCATCCGTTATCCCCTTGGAAATCCATTTTACGTACAGGACATCTTCCCTGAGCCAATCCTAACACCTTCTCTACTCTCTAGCTATCTCTCTGTCTGTCTTCTCACTCTGACTATATGTTAGCTGTTTTCTTCATTATTTCTACCAACAACTTCTCTCTTTTGCCCATCATGCATGGTTTATACATCACAGTACCCCCCCCCCCCCCCACCCCTTCCTGTCCCTCTACCTTTCCTCCCCTCCCTTCCTCTCTTCATTTCATGCATCCTATCTGCTTAATACGGGAAGGCTTTGGAGTTTGTGAAGGGTCGTTTATCACAGCAGCATTGGTAGCAGTTGAGGCTATCAGACGACCCCTGTGCCCAGCCGCACCGACAAAATGGCCACGGTGTTTTGTTACATGCATATGAAACGTCATCTCCTCTTCGACGCTTAGCAAGAAGAGCGAGCAGGGCACCGTCGTAATGTTTTCTATTATGTAATAAAAGGCAATGCAATACGATTTGCCTGGGGTAAAAGAAAATCATTTCCATCATTTTTCTGTCGCACCGCCCTGGAACCAACGTGCTCGCAAGGAAATTAATCCCTAAAACTAATTTAGCCTAGGTATTGTTCGTCAACCCGCTTAACGACTTTTTTTCGGTATGCTTCTGCTTTGCGCGCGTGTGTGTATGATATATAATATAGCCGTCAATGCAAAAGCACTGCGTGAACTCATTCGGTACCCCTTCTTTTCCCTCGTTTTCATATTTTTTTTTTACCTTTTTGCAACTCGGGTCATTAGCGCGTTCAATCTATAGCCTGAGACAAATCAATTGGCTATCAAAAGAAACAGGAGGCTCGGAAGCCGCAATTCACACCAAGTAAGGTAAAACACTTTTTTCCAATCATGTTTTCTCTGCTCGTTTTTGGCGTGCACCCCCCCCCCACCTCCCCTTCCTGCGACAAAACAAAGAGAGTAATTCGAGTTCTTACGTTGTAATTTGACGAACAATGCGCGCCCCGTGTTAGACATTGCACGGAACAAGCAGAGCGAGACGCACGAATTTGTAGCGCGTGTGCATGGATGGGCAAGTTCCGTTCTCAGATACATTCGACGCTGGAGTTTATTCTGCACCAGCCACTATGCACAAACATCCATGTCTTTATTTCCATTACCTTCCCAATTTCTAAACATTGTAATTCATCAAATTCTATGAATATACTCGATAAATACACTGCGGGGTCACAGGCGAGTCAAACGGGGGTTAACAAGAGATCCTGGCAGTTTTAACAATCCGCCTTTTAAGTCGTTTCCGTTGCAGTGGTGGAAAATGACGGCACAATGAAAGTTAGTTCTAACTGACTTTGAAACCTTTTCCATCTTACTTTAACATATTTAAAGTGTTCATGTAGCCTTCTTTTCCTGACTTTCGTACAGAGCGGCATAGTAATGAAAATCATTAGGTTTTATTTGTGCTCCTTTCCTCCGCTCATAGAAAATATGGGAATGAATTCAAGTAAGGAAGACGCATTTCTTTTACAGTTGATCTTTTATTTTTGACATTACGAAAACAAAGAAAATGCAACGAGGAGTCATATTCATATTCAAAGATTTGTTTGCTCTTGTATGCTATTTATGAATGAGTCGGATGGCTTATGGGCGGGAAATTGAATGATATGTTATCATTATTTGGGGAATGGATAACAGATGAGGCACAATGTTTTACTTAACCTCGTTGAATACAGGTTTCCTAATAAGGCGAAGATTTTAGAAGAAGGGTTTGGCATTGACGAAAACCCGAAGAAACATTGAATCTCAAGAAACAGCAAAAGGCAAGTTCAAAGAAGACGAGGGGATGTCCGATTAATAAACGAGGGGACCAAATTGAACGGAAGAAGATGTCACCAACATCCGTCGCTGTCACTCAATTCTCTTCAACTTTGATCTCCCTTGTCGAACATCAACCCAAATGTATCTTTTTTCCCTTCCCATCATCCCTCTCTGCTTCACCAAAATAATGATTGATTATCCTGCAGTGCATTGGTATTCTTCTTAGCCTGCTGTAATTATGCCCCCGAAGAAGCGAATGCCTGGGGTATGATGTAATGTGTAACACTAGCGGACATAGGGCGGTCCCTCTACGCTGCCCCCGATACAGCCCCACCGGCAACAACCAACTTTCCCTCTTCTGGAACCCCGGCCTTCGCCGGACAAACGGGTAGGGCGCCCCCAAGGGGCATCAATATTATTTGAAATATCAACCAAACAATTGAGTAGATTTCAATTCAGCAGATAATGTATTTATTGGCGTACGCGTATGATGTCTCTGTAGATGTTGCAACTGCTGGAATCTGGTGTTGATGGTTAAAACGTGATGATAAAAACTGGAAATGATAAATATATTATGACACGTTTAGATGAAGAGATCCACGAATGGCGTCACGTGACATCGGATATGACGGGTGAAATGTGAGTCCATAAGATACAAACAATGTGAGTGAAGTCACAGATTTATTGCTATGATAAATAAGTTACATTTTCGCTAATAGCACACTGCATTTACGCTCTACAGGTAGTGAGAAAAAAATTACGTCAAGAGATAAAATTCATTCACATGATAGTTAAATCTCTTCAACCCCATGAAAAAGACTGTAAATATGATTTTTTTTTAATGACGAATGATGTCAATTAAACTGATAGCTATGTCCAGTATGTATTATGATAAGCAGATATATTATGCTACTGGTTTCTATCACCGCCCCTACCAACAATTTGCTCTCTTAGGGGTTTGATATTGTCGCCATTAAAGTGGAATCGTTCTTGTTCTATCTCTCTATCCCTCTTTCCCAATCTCGTTCACCCCAGCTCCAATCACATTCCCTCTCTGCTACCAATCTAATTTATCAGTTTCTAATTTACTGCGTGATACTGGGGTTTTTGTTTCATCCTAACATTCATAAATCCTATATTTTGCTACCCTCCGGCGCCAAAAGCCTAAGAATAACAGAGCGCTGAGCAGAGCCACAACTAACGGGCCACCTTGATGTACGCCCGCTTCAGCCTAAAGCAATTCACGAGTTTCCCGAAGAAATCTTAAAGGTTGGATCAGAAGATTCTGACGAGGTTTCAGCAAACGAAATCCAAGTGATTCATTATTTCTTGTTTCCCTCCGCTTTAATGCTTTAATCAGCACCCAACAATTTTGATAAGAGATTGGATTGTGGTGGCGTGGTATTGATGTGGGTGTGTGAGGGAGATTTGGGAAAGAAACTATAAGTTTAATACCTCATTATAAAACGCCATAATGTGATAGATTGCAAGGATGTAAAGAAAAATTGAGTCTAAATCCTTGACATTAATAAGCCTGTGTAGTATTCGACCCAATATCGTCTCAAAATACACTTAGCTGATTTCACAAGTGATAATGAAAGCTACACACAATGGCTATGCAGATATCGACTCCCAAAACAACCAACCCACTCCAAACAATGAAACGGCGAGAGAGTGATTTTCAAGTCATCAAACCAAGTCTTAATTCCCCTTTCATCATGGGTAATAATGTAAATGAAGTATAGTTTTATGTTATGATTCATTAGGGTTCTGAAACATCTTAGGGATGTGCCAAAAGTAACACTCGGCTTCGCGGCAATATATAAGGTGCAAAAAGTTTACGATTTCCATTAACTTCGACACAACATTTGGACCAATGTTTCCTGAAATAATTTAAACCCTTAGCAAGTGACTATGTGTCGTTCATAGTGAGTCAATTAAGGTCCATCAAGTATTTAGAAATCAACCGAAGTGTCTCAGCTGTGTCTTAATTACATCTCAAATTGAATGAGATCGTCAAGAAGTGAAAAGAGAAAACAAAATCACACAAGAAACAATCTTTCACCGGGGCGAAAAGACGGTGTCATTCCATCAGCACAATTAACCTAGTTTTTAGCACTTCCTTCGAAATCTTAAGCAATAAAAAAAAGAAGAAAGGGTCGTTCGCAAGATAAAAGCTCTCTTCTTCCGTTGAAGTGTCACTGGTGCAATCTTACTCTCCATGCGCGTCCGCCATTTTGGAATATAGATACGTAATGCATGTCGGGAGTAGATGCGCGCGCCTGTGCACGCTCGCTCGCAGTCCCGAGGGTGTATCTTCCGTTACCAATAGAGATAATGTGTTTAAGTTTTCTCTCCTGACATGAGATTCATGATACGTCGCTGGAGGGCCGATAGCTGAGTGTATTGTAACAATAAAACACAGTAAATTTACCCAGCAACAAGATTATTCTCGGTGAGTAAATGACCGCAAGTAGGCAAGTGTAATATTTCAAACCCAGCCAAGCCCTGGCGATGTGACTGCAAGAAGTCAAAACGATTTGCTTAATCAAATTGGCCATACCCTTTTGAAAAAAAAAATCCATGCTTGGGCAGACAATTCCTTCGTTTGATAGAGGTGAATCTCTTCTGTAACTTTCGCGCCTTTTTTTCTGCTTTGACTTTAGCGTATAAGAGTGTGTGTGGCGAAAGGGTATCGCCGCTATCCCCGGGACAAAATACTTTACTCTTCCTCAACGCCGCCATTACTCTTGGTGTTTCTTCCCTTTCTTGCTTAAATCGTGCCACCCTGGTCTGGGTTTCGCCCAAATTGTATCACAGAAACAAAATCGGCGCCAGCCTTAGGAAAAGTGTCCACGTGAGCCAGGAAATTAAAAGCAAAATGAAACAAATTGCTTCTACGCTTTCACAGGCGGCTCACAGACCTTCTTCATACGTCATAACTTCAACGATAAAGTCATCAAGAGCGGCATCACGATTCAAAGGATTATTGATGAGACTGCATTGCTCTTCAGTCTTCTTTATCGTTTACTGTTTAGATAAAAGAAGATGTATAGAAAGCAACCAAAATATTCAACTTTAAAACCAAACGCAACACAATACGAACAACAATGAACAACAATGAACAAGGAGATTAATAGCCAAAAAGCAACGTCTATAACAAAGTAAATTACTCGTGTCAAAGGGTCTAGACAATTCTCGGAAAACAAACAAAAAATTACTATCATCCTTCCACCATTATGTCACATTTCTTTTGTGTTACGTGTGTAGTTGTCAGACGGGACAGTTTCTCCAGAATTATAGCAAAGCATTTCTGTTTTGAGAAGGTCGCAAAGAAAAAAATCAAAGCAAGATTGATAGCACCTTGTAGGCCACGTTGCATTCTTCGAACGGAATATGTATGATTTACAGAAGTAACTACAACCATTTAGCTTTTTACCAGATATTTGAATCATTAAGAATGATAACAAACGCAAGTTCCCTTTTGATGAAATGAATAATCTTTAATTTGCTTATCAGTTACCAACGTGTTTAATGTTGTACATCACCTAATATGATTAGATATGAATTCTGACTTGATTGTTTGATACATTAATCAATTACGGCAATGCCTCGTAATAATAAAAGCCGGAAAATAAAAGTCAAAACCCAAGCAGATGCATTAATACTCATTGCCAATATATCTATGATATTTACCCATTAATTTACATTCGGGTAAGAATGTGTATCATGTTAATCTGTTGGTCAGTTATAAACTGGAGGGCCCTCATAAAGAGCGGCTGTTTAATCGCAGCGCATGTGGTTTCGTGACCCCCCTGGTTGTCGCCTTTCAATCAGAAGGTCGTGGGTCCGATTACACTTTACGACGTTCATTCGCTTGAGAAAGGATTAAAACAAACGAAATGTCGGGGCCTGGTATCGAGTTTAGTCCATGTAAAGCGGTGCAATGATATGCACTGAAGATACCCTCTTGAGATACTTTAAAAGGTTGCTTTTCTCAAGCAACGGTAATGGAGTTTCATGTTGGAGTAAACCTCATACAATTTTTTTCCCTACTTTATAATGAGACACGGATAGGTTATAATAACACCGAAATATGTTTTCTTGCTACATATGAATAATATCGATTGGCTGCATATTCAAAGTTAGATTATGGATGAATGGCAAAATAAGCAAAACCTCCCCCCCAAAAAAAAAAAAAAAAAAATATATATATATATCTACTACTAAATGTACTGTGACAAATGGCGGGGAAATGTCCTATGGTCATGGTGGGACAGTGTTCTGAAAACATGTGAGCGGTGATCAATTTAGATCGTGTTGCGTCTTTCTCCTCACCAGAAGATTTCATATTTTACTCCTCATATCAATATTCATGACAAAGGAAATACCGCCGCTTCAGGAATGTGACTCGCTCTTATGAAGTTTCTTGGGCCGCAATCACGCATTAATTGCTAAGTCGGCTCACCGTTGTTAATGAAGCAGGTGGGTATCGATCACATTCGATCGGTCGCTGAAACAATGAGCGCTTAATTATACACCCTTAGCTGGCCAAGACGCTGTTAATCGATCATCAAGATTGGCAGCTGTCAACATTGATCGATACCAGGGGGCAGTGAAAAGCGAGGCAAAGTAAAGAAAAGGAAGAAGAAGAGGAATATAGAACGACAAAGTCTCGGCTGGGAGAACCTGAGACCGGGAAAGGGAGGTACGTAGCCTAAGAGATAAATGTTGTCATGAAAGATGATATCTTTTGAAGATAAAAAGAAAATAGAAGGGACAGAATTAAAGAAGAAAGATAGTCAAATGAATCTGTCACAATTTCGACCGAAAAGAGTTCTGTTTCTCCTTTCCGCTCATCGCGCCACTTTTCTCTTTGGACACGCACAGAACACATCCACACGCGCGCGCACACACTCCCATCTTATAACCCCTTTCTCTTTTCTCTTTCTTTGAATTTATCTCTGTTTCTCTTTTTTTAATCAAAGTTACTTATATTTTCAGTTGAAATCAATTAATATTTTCCGTTTAGGCCACACGTGAGAAGATTACGGAGAAAAGGTCCTAATTCTCGAAGCATGTCAAATGTCCTCTACCATGATATCATTTTGTTCTGAGAAAAAAATATTTTGTCAGGTTTTAAGTCTTTCTTTTGCTTGAATATATTCCTTTGGATACATTTAAAAATTTGGTATCAGGACAGGAGTAAGAAATCATGCCGTTTTATGACCATGTTTGTTCATATAACTACACACATATAACAGTATAAAAAAATATTGTGATCACGGAGGATGAAATGCTTTCGCTGAGACCAAATCATAAAAAAAAAATCATGAAAATCAATCCTAGGAAGTATATTTCCAAGAAAAGATCGGATGCCAGAGCATGAAGAATTAATATATCTGTTCTGCTTCGATCTATGGTAGATGGTAACACACCGGAAATTCCCTCTATATTGTTAATTTACTGACTCTGCCTACAGTCACGGTAGTTTTTTTTTACATTGTTTGTTGAAGTTTAAATTCGAATTTACTCTCTAACAGAACCAGTAGTATTTGATATCGACAAATTTGAGATATAAATCTTAATGCTAAATCAATTAATGCTATCAGTCGATCACCTGTAGTCTACAATCTAAAAAATGAAGTGCTAAGTTAGCACGCCATGACTCAGTCACTATACAAGCTCTGCGAGTGTTAAATTAGCACTTCATTTTTCGAGTGTACATGTGTATTAAAAATTGATTTTAGGAATGAACCCCCATTTGTTATTAGAATCCAGGGTTCCTTTGAGTATGATAAGACTGAGATGGATCACCCAGGACTACGATTTGTGCTGTGTTGAAAGCTTCAAATGCAGTTGTAAAAGTGTTTCACTAAAAGGCATGAGCTCAATAAAAAATAAATAAAAATAAATAAAATCAATGCAGGTTGATTATTAAAACTTCAAAGAAGAATTATTCTTATATAATATCTGACTTTATGTGTTTCTATATACATATACTTTGACGTGCCTGTGCTGGAAAGCTCACAGTGTATCACACACTGTGTCACATTGTGTTCCACAGTGTGTACTGTCACGTGTTCATAGTGTGGGTCACAATCTTACCTTACTTTCATACTGTAAATATTGAGCATTTTGAAAGTGTGAATCAAATGTTCATGCAGCCCACACTGTACACAGCAAATACTGTGGTGTTAACCGGTGTCCATAAAGGACCACACCAGTTATTTTACACCGGCGTTAAATTGGTGGTGTTAGTTTTACACCTATATGTGTTATTACAACACCTATGGTTGTTATATTTACACTCTTTGGTGTTATGTTCAATCTCTAGGGTGTTATTTTAATACCTCAGGGTGTGGTCCTCTATTAACACCAATTGGTGTCAGTTTTAACACCACAGTTTTTGCAGTGTAACCACACAGTGCCACACCGTATTCTCTCCAGCATGTATAACATTGAGACCTTCAAATCTGAACCAAAGACCCAACTTTTCCGGCAGCTTTGTGAACAATGTGTGACATATTAGGGAGCCGGCGCCTTTGAATGTTTTTTTTTACATAAAAACGGTGCTATACAAATGCTGTTCATCATCATCATCAGCAGCAGCAGCAGAAGTAGCATCATCTGTGTCTATGTATCTTTGTACATTTTGGGCTTCATCCATAATGCATACACAGCATAAAAAGTGGCAATACACATCAGTGATATCTGAATAAAGAGATCTCCAGTCCCACGTATGTGCGGACCGAGTTTCTTTCCATCATCGTCAGTACCATTGATTATCACTCAAGCGGCGTGAGAGTAGATCGAGTGGTAGGGGGATATCTTTACAGCATCAACCCGACCCAACCCCGTGCCTGGCGCGTTCCACCAGGACTCCGATGAATACTCCAGTCGCATCTTTTTATCTCCATTGTATTTCTCTCCCGTTACGCTCCTCCCTGACCAACCCCAATACTCCTCATCAAGGGAGAATATCGATCCTTGACACTCTGAGATGCAGTGTTTTGTTTAGGCTCTATTAGAGAGATACTTGATAGAGTGGATGAGGAATACTTGAACTCCATTTGATATCTGTATTGTGCTTCTGACTCTGTGTCTTGTAACTAATCTCGGGATGGAAGTGGAAGCTAGAATTGTCTTCGTTCGTCATGGCAAACGCTCGATAAATTAACCGCCATGACCACTAAGGTTTACCCCGGAAATCCCAGTTCATCTCAAAATATTGATATATTTGATTGGAGACGTACACATATCTATAAACTCTGATAAATGACAATACATACATTATAGAAAGAAGTTATCAAGTTCGTTTATAAGCGATCTGAACTTAATTTATTGTGAAAAAACATATTTATTCTTACTATACAGGTGTGAACTGGCAGATTAAATACTTCACCGAGAGTTGAATATACAGTAAAGCAGACTTCCAGCATTTTCTTTGCGTTGCACTTATTCAATTTGTAATATGTAATAAAGCAAAATCACAAAAAGGAACGTTTACAGGTATTTCTCATTGATAAAATAAACATGTTTAAAGATTAAAAACAAAGACTGGCAAAGCCAACAGAATCTATATTTTCTTTATTCGTGAAGAACAGTTTATTTCTCTCTTTTAAACAATTTCTTATGTGACCAAACCAACAATCCCCAGAATCACAGAATCACAAAATCACAAAAAGGAACGTTTGCAGGTATTTCTCATTGATAAAAAACATGTTTAAAGATTAAAAACAAAGACTGGCAAAGCCAGCAGAATCTATATTTCTCATTGATAAAAAACATGTTTAAAGATTAAAAACAAAGACTGGCAAATCCAGCAGAATCTATATTTTCTTTATTCGTGAAGAACAGTTTATTTCTCTCTTTTAAACAATTTCTTATGTGACCAAACCAACAATCACCAGAATCCCTACACTCCCCCTTCCCGACACCATCGTGTTATTTGCCCCCTGAGACACGGTGTCGATCTTCAACCGGAAGGGTATAGTGCCGGTCACGCCCCTCTCGGTAAAGAAGAGGGGCGTTCGATCCATGCACCGGGCCGGCCGGGGCCCGGTCAACGAGGTGTAAAGCGAGACCTCGTAGCCCTCGTCCATCTGATAGGTGGTCGATGGTGGTGTCAGGTCACATGGGATGGTCACATCCCTCGGAAGGGGGATTGCTGACCTGTTCCAAGCTGATTGATGCAAATCGTTTTTACCATCTCAAATATCATAATAATAAAGAAGAAACTTAGGTTTATGCTCATCTCAGTTCCATCGTTATCTTATAGTATTAGTAGCTGTAGTATTTAACTACCACTACTACTGCTACCTCTAATCATTATCATCATCATCATCAAAATCATTGGCAGAAGCAGCATGATAATAAATTCAATATTTATTTACTTTGTTTCCTTATTGACCAGTGAATCCCTATTACTAATTACAACTCTGTTATACTCTAGGGGGTAGGGGCTGCACAAAATTTAAATACAAATGAAATAGACATAAACATAAACATAGAAACAATCAGTGGTGATATGAAACATGTGGACAAAATCAAAGAATGATAAATAAAAAAAAATAGAATATAATATGCAATTGCGATTATAAAGCTGATGATGATAGAGATTCAAACAACTATAATATTATTGATAATGGCCCGTATTCTGAACTGGGTTTTAATTGAAACGCTGGTTTGAATTTGTAGTTTAACTATGGATAGCTATTTGTGACAAAACTATTTTACGGTACAGGTTCAACTTATTAACTAGTTTCTCAACACAATTATATGATCAGTCATAATATACAAAGTAGTTTTCTCCATTATAAAATAATAAGGAAATAGCCTAATATAGATGCTAAATATTCGATGTGAACAGAATTTTGACATTTCTGGATTTCCTTTGATTTCAGCACAGAAATAGACTGTGGCCTTTGATTAGTTGAATACGGGCCAAGAATGTATTTTAATGTTGATGATAATAATTCTGATATTCAGTACAGTGCTAGTACTAATCAATAATCAAAATATAGGGATGACTAAGAAGAAGGTGGAGAACACGAACTAAAAGAAGGAGTACAAAATCAACAAAAAGTACCCCCCCCCCAAAAAAAAAAAAAGAAAGAGAGAGAGTTTTTAAAGAAAATCAATACTTTCAGTGATCTTTATCATGTTTATTGTCAATACGGGCGCCAATACTCTTTTGAATATCACTGGGGTTGCCTCTTAAAATCCATGAACAAAATATAATTTTCATTTTCATGATGGTCAAAGTGGTTCAAAAGAAGCTCGGCATTCCCCATGGCCCCATCTCTTTTATTCCTCTATAAAACCCGTGACTTTCTGAACATCTTGAATATCTCCAAACTGAAAGAAGTGGCTTTTGCTTCAGATATACCCCAAGACAAATGTTTTTTTTTCTTATAAAAAGGGAAAACGCAAATATATATTAGGTTTAATTCTTCGTATAAGATATGTAATGTGTACACGATGGAATATTTCATCGTTTATTATGTTTGAAGTTGATTGGGGATCTTAATTCATTTCAAGCACAAAGTTATCTTCATGCAGATGACCAAACTTTTTCCAAAGCTATAAAAAAGACATTTTGAAATTTCATAATGTTTGAACCGTTTGGCGATTTAGTTTTTGCTGCTTTATATCGTTTCTATTTCTGCTCTCGTCGTCATGAGTATGTGTTTTGCGTCCTATATTTGAATCATTCATTAAAAATATTTTGAACCTTTTACATTTGCGAATGACGAATTATCAAAGAAAAGGTCCTACTTTATCTACAGGGCATTTTTAAACTGGATCCATTATGAAAATTGGATCTATTGTCAGAGGTGTACATATAAATCAATAACTCAAAAGCATCCAAGCATCCGGAAAGTAAGTAATTATAGAAAAGGAGTTGGAATTGGGTTCCGTAAGTAGAAAAGAAAATGAAGACTGGTGTCGGATTTCAGTTGAAAGGCGTAAATTTAACGCATTGAAAATTCAGCGGTTTTCGACAACACTTCAATTTTTCACGCCAATTAAGTTTTACCAAATCCTCTTAAGAATGGATGGGGCCGTGGCCAGCAGATTCAGTTCAGAAAATTACCCCTGACACTATCTGAAACGAGATGAATAACGAAGGCAATGACATTGGACGGGGATAGCGTTGTTCTTATTTCTCCTCATCTGCAACCGCCTCTTCCTGTAAGTCTAGAAAGAACACAGTCTTGAGAGAACGTTGTTGGTTTGGTCAATGAATTCTGCGGTTTGTTGCTTTGTACGAGTCTCTCTTGCTTTACAAAGTCTACTCGTCGACTTAACCAGCCTTTTCATTTTGGTCAGACGCGTGATATGGTGTTGGATGCTTCCGGAATTTCTTCCAAGAGCAGATATGGTGTCCTAGGTGCATTGTGATCGGTGGTGGTAATTAATGAAGGCAATCAAACTCAAAATCTGACTAAGTAGGAATACTGAGCATTTCATTCGGGGAGACGTATAATGTAAACAGAATAAAACAATAATTTTGATTGCCAATCCCTGCCCAATTGCACCTGTTAAGATGGGTTCTAACTTTAAAACACAGAATGTTTCTCACTGATTCGTTATCCTATAACTTTCACTATACTTACCTTTTGTGTCGAAACTTAATCTACATTCCTAGCATTCATATTTACTCATTAGATTTGTTATGTTGTTAAACTAAAATAGTTATTGTGGAACTGGGATGATGCATAATGTAATCCATTATTACATCAAAAAATTAACTGTAAACTGGTTATATTTTCTGCAAACTATTGAACATCAAATTTGAAAGAGGCCTTAACGATTGTACTTCTTTATCGATATACATGAAAATATGTGCCGCAAAATATATTTTGATTAGACTTTGTATGAATGTCTACTGCTTTTTATATGTAAAAATCAAATAAACTCTGTGGATGAATATGAAAAGAAATAATCTTGGTATTCTCCGCTACAAGTATATCATGTGGAGATATATTCATAACCATCATCATCTCATCATCATCATCATCATCTCCACCACCACCACCACCAACACCATAATCATCATCATCATCATCCATCATCATCATCATCACCACCCCCACCATCATTATCATCTTCATCATCATTATCATCATCATCATCACATTCACAGTGTGTTCACAAAGTAGACGATGTGATTTCACACTGGAAAAGTGCTCAGATTTAATGTTGTAAACATAACTTTACATTGTGTACACCTCGACAGTGTGATTGTCCACATTGTATTTACATTGTGTGATTCACACTGTTCAAATTTTCAAATTAAAACTTGTGAATGTGACTTCTCTTTGTGTTCCACACTGTGAACAAGCTGAGGAACACGCGATGAGAGACTGCGCTCTTTCTAGCATTTCTAGTATAGCTGAGTACGTCGATGTGCATCATACAGTCGAGTTTACGAAGGACCATAGCTCTAGCGGTCATACCAGGGTATATAATTTTCAGAAACTGAATCCTCATTGCTGATCAGGAGCTGGTCAATTTGACTTGGCTGTAGCGGTCGGGTGGCTAAAAATCCCAGAGGCGAAAATAAGGAACAGCTTTTATTCATATCCATCAGCTTTTGTTAATCGAAGAAAACAACCGTCATCGTTCAGTTCATAACTTGGATTGCGCGGTGGAATTTTCCGATATCCAATATTCGTATTCGCACATTGCGTTTTTTCTTTAATAGTTTTTTTTTTTTTAGTTTTTCATTAAGGCTGCCAGATATTGGAAAAAATGTTGGATTATTCAGGTGGTTTCCATGGGTTATTGTTCTGGTTCAGCAGATAAATATATATATACCATCCTCTGGTTTGGATGGTGCACTTGTGAGGGAAACGTATTCTATTTAAGTACATGTAACAACATGAAAAAGGTCATCCCTTCCCCTACCCCCCCCCCCTCTCTCTCCCTCTCGAGATAAATTGCCCATTCGTCAACTGCCAACTCGTCCACTCACCACACACTGTAAAAAATATTGATTTTCATCATCACGAGGGTAATTATGTGTCCAACCAATTTGGGGGGAGTAATGTACCCAATGCGGGAAGCATAGCAGCGATTACTTTAGAATGGGCAAAGTTTTCATCACACTGGATAAATGAAAATGCCCAAAAGAAATGCCCAATGTTGGTCGGACACATGATTACCCCCATGAAGCACTTTTACCCAATATTTTTAGAGTGTATGGTCTACTTTCATTTACTATAATGCCCATCCGTCGATCAACAGTTCGTCTAACCATTTGGTCCAATCATCTCTTCGTCAATGATCATTTCGTCTCATAACCAGTTGGTCTAATATCCGATTTATTTTCATCCATTTTGAGACTTAGTCCAATTATACCACATGGTATATGGACTAAACGGGTATTGTACCAACTGGTTATTAGACGAAACGGCGAGAGGACGAATTGGTAATTAGACCAACTGACGAACTGATGGTAGACCAAATGATAGTAGACGAGTTGGCAATTGGACAAATTGGCATTAGGCCAATTGAAAATCCCCCTCTCTCTCTCCCTCTCCCTCTATAACAATTTTCGCCTTGTATGTGTCACCGCCTTAATTTTTAAAACTAGTTTCCTTTTTGCTCTTTCCAATCTTGCGGATTTAAGGCGGATTTAAGAATAACGAATAATGTTAACTTATTTTCCGCAACATAATGATTCTGTTTGGGACATGCGAAGGGACAACTTAATCGAAGTTTTAATTCGCCTGTACAAGAACGGACCCCATCCCTTCTCTCTCTTCTGTGTAGCTAACTGTGTTCTTTGTTTGAATGTTCAATCAAAGTCATACTTATTTCCGACCATTCTATAGCTGTCATTTTGCCTTTCTCGTTTCGTGACATTACATTATCAACATCTTCCTGGGTTTCTAATGACATGAATGAGATCCCTTTTATCCTAACTCCCAATAGACCAAGCTCCATAACGTTTATGTCAAGGTTCACCCTAAACCTAACGACACCTCAGACGGTCAGTAAATTTATCTACCAAAGAAATCGCGGGAAATAAGAATTGACTGGAACGGAATTGGAAAGGGTGGTGCGCCCTAAGACTT
Source organism: Lytechinus variegatus (assembly GCF_018143015.1). NCBI lineage: Eukaryota > Metazoa > Echinodermata > Echinoidea > Temnopleuroida > Toxopneustidae > Lytechinus > Lytechinus variegatus. The sequence goes on from NC_054756.1 coordinate 20,982,313, forward strand.
GGGGCGAGGATTAGATCAGCACAACGCATACTTGTTAATTTTCTCCATTTTTGTGTAATACTTTATAAGGCATAGTTCGAGCTATTTCCATTCGTTCTCCTTGATACTTATCATAGCAAACAATGCCGACTCATCTCCATGCCTCCAATTCGTATGATGGTAATCTATAATTGCCCCCTTTTTATTGCCTTATTGGCTAACTGTAGTTTTGTGAACGGTGCTAAAGGGCGGAGGAAATTTGTTCAAGTCATCAAAAACTTGCCATCGTAAGACCTGACGTTCATGACACGGTCTTGTTTCAAAAGTCACCTGGGAAAATATGGCTGCTTCTTTCGTCTCTCTTATGGAGTGATGTGATACACTAAATTGTGACTTCCCGAGCAAACAAAAGAACAGTTAGGAGGATAAAAGAGAGTGAAAAACAGAGGTTGTTGAAATTTTCCTAAGATTGTGTTTATTTGCGCCGTTGCCTATTATGGCCTAATTTCTTCTGCTAATATTATTGAATTTCCCCGCTAGAGGACCCGGATGTAAGATTGAGTCACTAGTGTCGGCACGATCAGCTAGTGCGTGTTACTCTGTGACGTTACGTCTTTCTATTTGCACCAGCTCACAATACAACCTAATACGATTTGACATTTTTTTCTTTTAAATATACTTGTAATGCCAAATTGACTACTCATAAACGTCAGTAGGAAGATAAATCGTTGGAGGGTATCATAACTATAATTATGACTCAATTTTTCAAGTCTTCGATGATATCACATACTTCTAAAAATTATAGCAATCCTGTTAATCATGTTCAAACGATCACTTTTAACACGTTTTAGTGCAATCTCTGAGCACATTTCTTCCAGTAGAAATTAGTAGTTGGGGGCGTCGTGGTCTAGTGGTTTTGACTCTCGTCTTTCAATATGAGGGACGTAGGTTCGATTCCCAGCCATGACGTGTTTTCCCTCGGCAAGAAATTTACCCACATTGTGCTGCACTCAACCCAGGTGAGGTGAATGGGTACCCGGTAGGAAGAAATTCCTCGATTGCCAGGAGGCCTGTAGGCAACACGGCTATATGGCCGGTGTAATAATGAAAACAAATTTGTTGCTTCCTCTAAAGAGTTAAAGATATAAAGAAAATGAAACGATATTTAATTTTACGTAACTACAGAAATACAGATAAAAGATGCGTGTTTGCCATTTCTAGGCAATTTGCAATATTATGAAAAAAAAAATCAGTATTGTTAAATTTTGTATAGTCACACCTATGTACCGAATCTTAACGGACCGATAGTAAGCTTTATTGGTCCATGTTGTAAATGGCTATAGTATCTTTAGCCGGTCTGGAGTATCCTTCTCGGATGTGACGGGTTCTTGAACCCCGAGGAAGGGTATATTCATAGCCAATCTCAACCGGGTTATGTATTCCTACGATATGAGTTGTCTATTTGGTATTACATTCATTGTTATGTTTAGATATTTATTACGCAATCATTTTGATCATGCAGTGCATATTTTGTTTATATTTGAAATACTTTTAATCTCGAATTAAAAAAATCAGACAAACCAATCATCCTCACTTAATAATGAGCTCTATATCACTGTGATTTACTTATCTTTAAATTTCCCAAAAATATTAAATGTTTCATCAGTAAAGTAATTGATCAATTTTCAAACAATGAACGTTTTTCTTTTCTATTTCTTTATGTCCCCTGTGCATTTCTCTTCGATGATACCATATTGGGACATAACTTGTCGATACACCAACTCGATTCCACACTTGAAGCAGGTAAGCTAAAACTTTGTTTATATTTTCCCATACCTTCCATGTAATTATCAATTTCATTTTCTGTATAGCAGAAGTTGTCGTATGTTCATTATGCGTCTTGAGTGTAATTTTCGACAGATATGTGCACTGGAAGAATCTTTTAACATCGAAAGGAGGAATAATAATGATAATAACTTGAAGTTATTATTATTCTCCCCCCTTTAGATTTTGCCATTTTTTACGAGGGTTTGTATTATTGTTTTATTATTATTATTGTATATGACAAATGATTTCGTTTCAAAGTTAACCAATGAACCTATACATTGTATAGACCTATTTGTTCACTTTGCAATGAAATTCACTTCTTTAAGCAAAATGTGTGATGTAAATTGTAAATACGAAAAAATAATTCTGAATGATATAATTGTTCGATCTTTGATTCCGCACATAATATAACTTGCAGTCAATTGCAAACCTCTGTGGTCCATGCCAAGCCAATCGTTTCGAAAGTTGTTCTGTGTGGATTATACCAGAAATAAAAACAGTGGTAATTAGGCGGATAAGAATCAATTCATCTGATTTCGTTTTATTTTATAAGCATTTCAAATGAATATTCATTTTGGTGCATATTTATCATTTCTACTTTGCTCGCATTGTACTGTTCAAACATAATTGTTTACTTCGTTGAAAAAAAAGGTAATTAAATCATGCTGGCATGGTGCACTTCGTTTTACATGACTGCTATATTTCGTTGGTCAATAATTGATTAAAATGGATACAGCAAATTAGATGGCTTTTATCTCGGTGATTTCCTTGTACAAATCACTTGGCATGGTTCGAGCGTTGATGCATCGTTCTGATAAACGAGTTAAAGTCATTCACAGCGACCAGTCAGACCTGCCGCACTTTTCTCGCCTTTTCAAGTTCTTCATCTTTGTTTCCCCTCTTCATATTTATTAAGGTACCATAATATGGAGCTGATTACGATCGCTCATGTTGGGATAATAATGCAGAGTTCAGTCCCCAGCCCAGGTCGAAAGCCAGACTAACCGATTAGCCCGTTAAAGTGCGTTATTAGTCATTTATTGTTGTTGCCCGTGTATTGTGTAACGTGTCAAAGTCTCTCACACTCATGGTGTTGATACCATCTATTCAAGTGTAGATAACACACCGTGCTTTATTCATTTTCAGACGAGAATGAGAGAAAGGCGGAAATGGGAAGAAAAAAGGAAAAAAGAGGCGAGAACGAGAGGAGAGGGGGTAGAATTGGAAACGCAAGTAAAGAGGGCCGTGTTCCAGAAAAAAAATGGAAAAAGGAACAAAAACGTCGGAGGTGAATTGTCAAACTAATTCATGACTTGATGTTCATCATCGTCATTTTCTGCTCCAACCCTCTATTCATAATAGCGTTTCTGTTTGTAATATATCATTCCTATGTACAAACTGCATGGAAATTAGAAAAGTATGTCGAACCCTTATTTGCGCTTATGTTGAGAAATTCACTGGGGTTACAAATATCGGTATCGTAAAAAAAAATGCCATTAGGAAATTGTTTTTGAAAGAAACTGTTATTGGAGAGGATATATTTATATATATACAATACATACATTAGAGATCACATTATGTTACGCATCAAGCTACAAATCAATAAATGAAAAAAGACTGGGTCGGCATATTGGAATGTATACAGCACATTCCAGATCCCAGACAGTTGATTGGATGAATGCGCGTCACATGACTATCAGAGGAATCAGCTGTAGCACCCATAATGATAAATAACAAAGCTCAATGAAGTGTCTGCTGAAACTGACATTTCGGGAAAAGTGATACCCTTCCAGCGCAAAATAAAATCATAAAATTGCGTTAAATCATATGGTATAGACAACAGAAAATGAAGCATTCCTTAGTACTGACTCAAAATTCGAGCTCTGTTGTTTTTTTCTTTTCAAGATACCTCTGCCATTTCCTAATGGAAATGCTTTATATGTCTCCTAAATATCACTATTTTCACCAATAATGTCTCATAAACTATCGGATGGTATAGAAATATTAATGTATGAAATAAATCCGAATAGCCATAACAACCCATATCAAAACCAAGTAAGCATCTTTATATCGACATAGCGTATCTACGAAGTCAACATCTTCGGTAGATGACGTAACAATACTTATGGAAGCGAAATTATGCGCTTGGTTATCACTTACTGCTGCATTGTTTTTCCCCATTACAGATCCATTCAGATTCGTTGTTGTTATATGATACAATATAATTCTTCTTCTGTTTTTATTACTGAATAATACTTACTTTTCTAAATTGTATTTTGCATGACTAGTGGCGAGTAATGTATGACAGTTAGCTGAATAAGGGGTTCCAAGCGGTAAGAATGGAAGAAATGGAATGAAATGATGTAACTGCAATTCTTTACTTTTCAAATCTTGGATCCCCCTTCTCTCTTTATCTCTCTCCCCCTCCATCCACCCACTCACCCCCCCCCCCCCCATTCTCTCTCTCTCCTCTACATGTGCCTAATTTTCAGAGCGGTGCTTTTGAGCCCCCATTTTGCATTCTCTTGGTTGATGTTCAAAGGCAGGCTGCTGTTTTCCTTTTGGGATAAGGTGAGGCGAGATGAAAAGCCGGTCTGTTGGTGAACTGGGCAACGAAAACACGAGAAAAAGAGCAATTTTAAGCACGCGGCGTGTTATGAAAACATTCGATTTTCGTGGCAATAGTGGGAGAGGAATTAGTTTGCATGGATACCTTATTCTACATGGCAGCAGTTTATTAGTTTGACGTTGGAAGTAAACATGGTTAGCAAGTATCAGCTAACCAATAAGAGGTTAAGTTCAACCTTTCAGGTCAGCACACTAACCAATAAAGCGTTATTTGATTCAACCATTGTCGAGAAGACTTCTAATTAGCAAAACACAAGCAAAATGGTGGCAGCACACCTATTATCAGACCTAAAATCTACACAATGATAATAATATACTGATTTATATAGCGCAGAGATCATGTGGATATATTCTTTGCTGTGTATATAAGCTGATAGGCCCAACACAAGTTGTTTTGGTGCATATTATTTCTTATCTAATATACGACTATCTTTCATTATTAATGTGGATATTTTAATGAGATAAATGCATTCCTGAATTATTTTTTTTAATTCCCTGGCTAAATATTATGACGCAGAAATAATAATATTAACTTATGGATGTACAGGTACATACTATGTATATACCTATACACTCTAAATTACAGGGATTTAAAATAAGTCCAGATGGACTGTAGTTAGGGACCAATCGGTTTTTTATTTAGTTTTAATCCTAAGACTTAAATTTAAATCTCAAATGATTTAAACTTAAATCTTTCGAGATTTAAAAATGAATCTTAAGGATTCAAAGTAAATCCGGAATTCGATTGGTCCCTAACTACAGTCCATGTGGACTTATTTTAAATCCCTGTAATTTAGAGTGTACTCTGCACAATTCACGTTTTTCGTGATTTTAGCACACATTGCACACACACCATGAAAATAAATCAGGTATTCACTCAAAGTAACGCAGTGCGCATAGTGCGTGAGTGTGTGTGTGTGGCCTAATGAGAATGAGCGCGGGCATATATTGATTAACGATTAATTGATAAAAAGATCAGGCGAAGTATACATTCTTATACAATTGACAAATACTCACAAGCGCATGAAAATGAAGCTTGAACGGAGGCTAAGGGGCACAGAGGCCGATGACCGCAAGAAGAAGACAAAAAATCTCTAAGCCTCCTCGCTCTCTCGTCAGCAAAAATAGGACGATGGACAAAAAAATAAAAGCCGATAAGAAAATATGGAATTTTGGAGGTACAAACGGAGGAGAAGCTAAGCTAGTATACACACAATTGTTGGATTCTAAGCTTAGTTTAGATGTATGAAGCTGGGGTGTATGTCTACAGAGAGAACTGTAGCCGAGATACGGGAATGGATGCAGCCCTAAACTCCCGTAGGCTGTTTACATGAGGGATCTGTCCACCATTTTTTAAACTCGACTTTATGAACACTGCCTGTGTGATTTGACGTGAGATTTTGTTATTATTATATATTCGCTTTCTTTCTTCATGCCATGCAATACGAAATAGGCATTTAAGATACCCTCCTTTTAATTTTATAAGCCCAAAAGTCAATTATAAATTAAGTAAACACAAAACTGTTGGTATAATAATGTTATTTAAATAAGCATAACATTTGGACTCCAATCAGGAAGTTTCTTGAAAACCATAATTTTCAATTTATACATGATTCATCAAATTCTTAGTTCATTACAATAAAAAAAAATTTAATACTAGCTTGAATCAAACAATAAATAACATGGATAGGTGCATTCTACAAATTAAGTGTCAATGAACACATCTTAGGAATGGAACATACCTTGTAGCACACCTTACCCCCCCCCCCCTTCCTTCATAAAAAAGAAGAAAATGTCATTAGCCTGAACCCTATCACTGACAGCAATGCAAATATTATCGAAGGGGGAGAAATAAAGAGATGGCGAAGTTGACCCAACAACAACTCGGAAATGAGGTCACCATCGACTGAGAGTATATTAATAACTTCTGTCTCTCTCTCTCTTTCTCGCTCTCATCATTCTCCCTATTTGCGAGCACAGCGATGAATCGGAATAACCCAGTTTACAAGAGCCCAAACAAACATGGCCTAAATATCTCCCGTTAAAATTTGGTCTCGTAAAAACAGAGAGAGACGACAAACGGGAGTATTGTCTACCCCCATTTCATGTGAGATGCTCACCCCCCCCCCCCCCTTTATCCAGTACGTCTGCCTTCGGATTTACGATGGCCCAGCGTACTCGACGGGCCTAGGGTTAGGAGCGAGCTCACTTTGTGTGTATACAATCCCTCTTCGGTCGTTGCCTGCCATGTTGGTCCTCACACGACTTCAAAATTTGCAGAAACCCGTACATTCCCCATATTAAGCATGTCGACAGCATACGCCGGTAATATTGAGGGTTTAACGAGGTTTTTTTCTTAATGATAAAACCGGTTAAAGCTTTGTTTAAAAAAAATCCAAGATGGCGCCAGTTTTGTTTCTGAAATCCTTTCAAAATGGAAAGCTCGAGATCTGACAGGCGATTGGGTCTGGTGGGTGGGTGTTTGGTGCGTAGGGTGATCCACAACCAGACAGATTAGCCTCAATGAGACTCGGTGACGAAAGCAGGGATATTTCGCTGCTACTCAAACAAAATATGTGCTCAATGGATAAACACGCCGTCTTGGAATGCGGTCAGTGGGGTTAAAATGGGGACAAAAGTGGTCCTCTTTTTTGGCAATCGTGTTTGCGTGTTTTTTTTTGCGCTGATGCCTCTTTTTAATTATCGAATATCAAAAGCTTTGTATTATTTGAATAGATCGATATCCATTTTAATCGAATGAGAGCACAAAAAGGGTTAATCAATTCGGTTCAATCAGTCTTTGCTACACAGAAAAAACTGTGGTGTAACCGGTGTACATAGAGGACCACACCAGTTATTTTACACCGGTGTTATATTGGTGGTGTTAGTTTTACATTTACACTCTTTGGTGTTATGTTCAATCTCTAGGGTGTTATTTTAACTTACACCTCAGGGTGTGGTCCTCTATTAACACCAATTGGTGTCAGTTTTAACACCACAGTTTTTACAGTGTACAAATGCTTTGTCATGAATCATGGGGCAACTAAACCTAATAAATTACCCATAATTCGAGGGCAGCTCGAATTTCGTGATTTGACAAATGGAAATCTTTTTTCTTCAAACTTGGTTACTTTTATCATGTTTATTGCGATGCCTTCTGCTTATTTGTCTGTTCCTTTTATTGGAATTCATTAAGAGATTTATTGATATTTTTTTTTACTGTAGATTTACTGTAAGTTTAGCTGGTATAATCAGAGATGATTGAGCACCCTATTCGGCTTACCATACACCAGTTGTTCGTACACTCTAAAAACAAATGAGTCAAATTGACTAGACCAGTAGTCAGCTGGGTGCAGCCGATATGTCTTGTTACATTTCTGACATTATATTCTAGTCAGAAATAACTATGTTCTAGTAAATTACGACTAAAAAATAGTCAAATATGACTAGAATAACAATTGAACCCAGCTGACCCAATTTACTAGTCATTTTGACTGATTTGTCTATAGAGTGTAAAGTAATGCTATTTTTCAAGCACACATTTTATTAAAAGGCCCCTGATGTATATAAATAACGGATAATCAAAGTCAAAGACATGACTGTCTTAAATTATCCGACTTCCTTTACAAGAACCCGTTCGCTGATCTCTGTATTAATTAAACTATGAACAAACGTTATGCCTCTCCGACACAATGGGAGCAGCCGTGGTAGTCCAGAAATTCGGGATACAGGGGTAAACGAACGCGTGGTATGCAGAGTCAAAGTGCTCTATGGGGTTAAACTGGGTGGTGTTTTGACTAGATGGCCTCACAAGAACGCGAGATTCACTCCAATAATACGAACCAATATAAAGGGTGTATCACTGTAATTCTATTAGAATGGTGCTTTATGACTACTTTCTTCCAGTTTTTGCATGTTTCTCCCCATAATACCTATTGAAAAATAAAGTCTGTATGTGATCAATACATACTTTTAACGAATAAATAGCTTAACTAACACTCATATCGATTAGAATAAATTGACATTAAAACCAGCTTTTTATTCGTGATTTCATGATTGTAAGGTTGCAACTATATTTCATGGCATAGTGATTATGCTTTTTATTTCTTCATTGCTTTATAATCAGATGGTTCCAGAGATTTTTTTTTTCAACACATTTTGAAAATATTGCATATCAGCCTTGCATTATTACCATCATTATCTGTATGATTTTTTTCCCATCTAGAGTCGTTCTCATCATGCCATCTATGTACGTCATGAGAATAAGGTTATCGCAGCCACCCCCCCCCCCCAAAAAAAAAGACGATATTCTAGTCGTATTTTACATGAACAGAATTATTTCTAACTAAAATATAATATGCCAGAAATGTTGCATCCAGCTGACTACTTATCTAGTCAATTTGACTGATTTGTTTAAGTATATAGTTGAGATTTATTGGATCAATTGTAACTCAGTGTAAGACGGGCCCCAGTATTGTGTTTTCAAAATCAGTCCAATCTGTACACGAATCAAGAATGAAGTTCGATCTCACAAACCAGTCAGAGATTGCCCGAAGAACTACCAAAGAATGACGGAACGTTGCTGAATCGAAAGAAATTTTTTTTGTTCAAATCTGAACTTTGGAAAGCAGAAAATATTGGCAAGCTGAAAGGCGACGAAGGAGGCCATCATACTTCACTCTTTTTTAATGGAAACAAACAAGTTGTACACCAATGAATAAAGATATGTTGAAGGGGTGGGGCAGAAATGGATTGAGACAAAGGGAAAATGGAAAACAAGGGGTTTAGTGGTCATAACCGAACCTAAAATTTACATTTTTGTGAATTCCGATATCGTTTGAGGAGAAGAGCAAATCTCAAAGCATGTGCACATTATTGTTCCTTCAATATACTCAACCCATTCCCAAAGTAATACTCAAATCGACTTATTCTTCAGTTTTCAGTAAAAAAAATATTTGTATTGTTCTATCACTTTTTTTTTTAACTTTTACCCAGTCACAGAATGTGTATTTATCTACTCGATGTTCGGGTAATTAATTTGGAAGTTTTTATGTAAATAAGATGCATTTACATTGGCAAATCTCTCTCATTTGGTCAGCTTCTACCGATGATAGGAAAGTACAAAATAGAAGTTAACAACCTCAAATGTTCATTAGGATAAACATGGGATCAGAATTGACACCTCTTTTAGCAATATCAGAAAAAAAGAGGCGTTGCTGCTTGGCACCAGTAAACTGACAATTGTTCCAATTTGTCAATCAGAGCACAGCCAAGACAAATATCTTCCGACTCCATGGAAATATTTTGGTTTATTCTGTCTCAAGTCGCGAGCTCCTTTCCACGAGTCGACTGGAGTGACAGAAATCTACTCAGCTTCTTGCGATGAAAGATTGTTCTCATTTCACAAACAACAAGACATGGAAAACGGTTGACTGAAAGAACGGAAAATAATACCGTCGCATCGCATTCATTTCACTAAAGTCTGTCCATGAATGTAATAAGTATGAAAAGAAACATTTAAAATGTATTAAGCCATTGCCTAATATAAAACCTATTTTCTCCCAAACAAATCCTAAGGGGATTATAGAATTTAGTAGTGAAAATGTTAAGTGCTGTATTTTGTATTAATAACGATAATTCAAACGATAGTGAGGGCCTAGCTTTCTTTAAAAATTTTCTCATTGGCTTCAGTAAAATGGAAAGGGTGCCTTAATATGAGATCGAGTTTATGCATCAGAATTATAGTGCAATTACACCATCTAGAGTAACCCATTAGAATTAAAATAACCAACGCACTTGAACTCCAATATAAAAACAAAAGCATTGTGAAGATTGTAGGCAATATAAGTCATGTTTGTTTTACACCCCACTTTTAGAAAATCCACAAATTACTGGATTCAGATTTTCATAATTGTTAATAATAATAATAATAATATACAGTTCTTGTATAGCGCATATCACATTATGAATAATTTCTCTATTCGCTTCCAAAGGATTTGGATATTATTACCCCAAGCTGTAGCTTTGTAGTCGTAATTACTAAGATTACAGCGCACACGCATTTCAAGGAATAAATTCCTGCCAGGTACCCATTTACTTCACCTGGGTTGAGTGCAGCACAATGTGGATGAATTTCTTGCTGAAGGAAATTACGCCATGGCTGGGATTTGAACCCACGACCCTCTGTTTCAAAGTCAGAAGACTAATCCACTGGGCCACAACGCTCCACATTAATTTTAGGCTGTGAGATCGCAACTTTGTGGCAACGTGTATTTCTTATATTACCTGGTTACTTGATTCGATCTTTCGGAATTGTTCATACTGATATAGGCATGAAATGTAAAGTCATGTCGTACTAGAATAAATAATGCTAAATTATGATAATCAGAGCCACTTAATCATGTGTAATGTTTATTTGTTCATAATGCAGGGGCATAATTGAATATGAAATTGCACTAGGAATAATACGGTAAGGTCGATATATTGATCGAGCAATGCAAAGTCTGTAAACAAGGAAATATCTGTGATTTAAGGAAACAAAGAAAAGTGTCAGAGTTTTCACAATATATTTTCTTTGATTCCCCCCCCCAAAAAAAAAAAATGATATGATTTGAAATGGTTTCATTCCTCGTTCTTCCTTACTATATATTTCCTGTTGCCACTCGCAGACGACTGCGTACGCACAAAAATGATTATTACGTAACTGCTGAAGGCGTCTCTAATATCCGATCGTCATGACAGTAATGAAGCCACATCAGCCGGCCTCGCCCCCGGCTGCGATGACGAGAAAACCTGATTAGATGACGAAGATAAACTCGTCTGGCTATTTTCTATACAAATTGCATGAAGAAAATATAAAAGGTTTGTGGTTCCTCTGTGACTATAGGCCGGCCTATGTTTCATAATAAAACAAAATGATCATAATATCACAGATCAGATTTTTGTCGTTGAAATTACAATTTATGAGGAAGACACACACCCAACCTGAATTCTACTTTTTTCAATTTTCGGGAAAGATTTTTTAGTGTAACAAAAACATATTTTTCTTTTGTTTTCTCTTTGCTGATATCTTTTTTACCTTTTTTGATCAAATTGATATTTTTAAAATCTTATTAATCTTCTTTGACGTCATAATCATCATGCGTCAGTGAAGAAAGGATTAATTTAATTCACCTTTAGATCACTCTCCGTCCACCTTGTTTGTTATGTCATTTTTCTTGCTATTATTTCGTCTATAGGGAGTAAACGTCAAAGTAAAGCGCCCTCTATGTTAAACAAATTCTCAAAGGAATTTAACCACAGAATATTGAGCAATGTATAATGTTGCCTCATAGGTGCATGGCAGTGCGGATAGATGTAACACTTGCCTTTTGCTTTCGTTGCCCTTTTCGAGCATTCATCATTCATTCTGTGAAGAAATACTAGTACAATATTCAAAAGTCAAGAAAACCACGTTCCATTCGAAATTATTGAATTTTAAATCAGCATTCTGTTTATTTGTTTGCATTTTTTTTAACAAGTGCACACCTAGTTACGAATAATGCATATAGCATTTCCATTTATTTGAAAGCAGGATAAAAGAGCATTGTCGATTAAATGCCTTGCTCACGGGCATAGGTGCCGCAGCCGGGGATCGAACCCCGGACTTTCCACTAGGCCACGGCACCTCCACTTTATTATGAAAGCTAATCGATGATGACAACATTATTAACATACGTCCACAAGCCCGTATAATGTTTTAAAATGGGCATTTGCCAAACTTTGTTGACAAGCATCCCTCAAGAAGATTATTTTAAAGAAATGAATAACAAGTCGGTAAATGAATAATTAAAGCTTGTCGTTTTTATGAATAAAGTAAATGCAACCTGTATTCGTACAAACAAAGCGTGTCCTCACCATACATATAATATGCAAATAAAAGAAGCTTTATTTAAAACATCAAAATACGGCCATAATTTCTGTCACATACTGCGAGCAAATAATAACAAATCTCGCAGAAGGGATGGAGCGACACTCCCAAACTAATGTTTATTTTTACATCTGGTTAATTCATATAATTATAGTTTATCTATGTATAGTTCAAAATGGAATACAATGACAGTAATTACCCCCATAGATAGAATAATCACGACACCCTGTCTTTATTGGGTATCTAAAATGTTTCGTCCTTTATCTTGTGAAGAAAATGATTGACAGTTTCATAACCGATTCATAATTCTTATTCAAATTTTGCTATCGTTGATAATTATATCACATCGGGCATTTATCCACATGCCCTCCATTCCTTCATACGACCCCTACCGCGAACGGCCGGGTAACTCATCTATCTTCACTTTATATGCATCTCTCTGCCTCTCATAACTCCGAACGAAAATCGGATCGACAAAATCGTTAGACTAATATTCGTGCCTTACCAAGCGTGTAACGCCAAGCGCTTTCACTTTGCTCATTATGGGGAAAAACCTGCGAAAAATGTGTGAAATTAAAACACCTTCACCGCTTAAACTATCACAAAAACTGAACCGCCGATCGTTATTCCGACGTGTTTATCATACACGACAAGTGGACGTTATTGAGGAAGGTAATTTAATTTAGCTTGACCTGATTGTACTTTTTTAGAAAGAAAAACAACGATGTAGCCAACAAAAAATGTTTTTCGATGATGGAAATTACACGTACTATTTCGCTATCACTATAATGTTTGTTTTCTGAATTGTTATTAATTAAGGCAAATTAAACCCCATTTCATTTTATGGTTCTGGGACCGGAAATAATGCTTTTCAAAAGAATAGACATAATATTATGCAGCAAATTGCAAGGAAAGCATGACCAGGGTAGTTAAAGATAATTTCCGCATCTATAATGGTGAGTTCTAAATGTAAGCTCCATTGCTGTGAAATTCTAATTCGCTTAAATTAGTCCTCATTCGAAGAAATGATTTTGCCCATCCAGAGTTTTCTTTTTCAAACAAAAATGACATCCATGTCAAAGAATGTAGATGAGGCCGAACTGATGAACAGACGAATTGGGAATGATCGATCGAATGATAGACACGTTTTGTCTTTGACTTGGTTAAGGAATAAGTAACCTTGTTTCTGAATTGTAACAATGAGTACGATACAAGATGCATTATTCCCAAAGCAGCTTGAGCATCAAAGGAATACTTAGTCTACCCTTGGGCTTCCTTCCCCATAAATATCCACGAATTTTTCACCGAATTCCCATTCAGATTCCCGCCAGAACCCTTGCCTCACGTCCCATATCCATGTTTCCATTCATAATTTAATATTCACCATTTCGTCAGATCAATAAAACATGACATGCAAGAACTGTTTTCCAGATGTTCGCTTGCTTGGTCCCATACATTATAAATTGGGGAGAAATTCGCCTGCCGAATCCGGATATTTCAAAGTGTCCTGTCCAATGCACAAGTAATGAAACCATTCACAACAATTTACCGTATGCCAAGTACTACTGATTATTGGTCCACTATCACTGAAGAAAAAAAAATGCATTTCAATAATAATTATAATAATGATAATAATAATAATAATGATAATAAAAATAATAATAATAATAATAATGATAATAATAATAATAATGATAATAATAATAATAATAATTTCATCTTCTCAGTACAAAATACTGTCTCATCGACAAATAGAGAGATCTCTTTGCAAAAAATAGTACAAAATTGTGTTTTTCAAAGTCCTTTGCATACAGTCCTCTTGATTGTATCATACCCTACATACTTTGTGGTTCTAAATATGAAATGCCTTGAACTACATTGAAAGAAAAAAAATAACCTCTTGTTGATATACGCAAATAAACAAAGCTTCATGTTTTGTCAGAAGTTTGATTAAATGATAAACTTATCATCATCTAAAGCGAAGCGGAACGGTTGAAGCTATTCTTGCCCATTCTTCAGCAATAGTAGCTACCCCCCGTTCGATTCCGGGATCCCTTGTCAAGTAAACTTTTAGTTCGTTCCCGATTTTCCAGTCATGCCAAATTTTAAATATCTGGCATGTCTGGAGGAGAAGTCAAGAATCTCGGTTTAATATTATTTGCTTTCTTCATTCGAAATAGGCATCACGCTCTGGCCAAACAAGAAAAAATATGCATTTCACTTACAAAAATGTAAAAGAAATTATCTGCTTTGATTTTTGAAAGGGTAGTTTGGAAGATCAAATGCTGCAGAAATCCGCGATCGTGCAAATGGTTATGAAGTTGGGATATATCTTTGAATGTTTTAAAGTATCTTCAATTGCCCATATCTGCAGTGCAATTTTCTACCTTGTAAAATATTCACAACTTTGTGTGGTGATTTAAAAAAGCGTGGCATTGTCAATGCAGTCCTTGAGCTGATCAACGAAATGCGCTATTCGCTAATGAGAAGTATCATTTAAAGCACATCTTTTGTTCAGTTTGAAATTGCAAGCGTGGATTCTAAATAAAAATCCATTCAGTTGGGTTCATCTCGTGAGCAATAAACGTACCCGGGGAAAATAAACGATTTGGCATTACCAAGATTTTATACTCAAGATCCGCTACCGCCGGACATACGTCTTTCTACCCTTTGAGGTGTTTGGTCATTTTTAATTCAGGATAAGTGTAATCATTGGAATTCTATCTCCCATCAGTGTATATATAATATCGTAATGACTGGACATGCTAGAGTATGGATTAGATGGTTGCCGCGAGGGGGTAATTCTAAGGTTGTCAAATCCAACAGAAATCAAGTCAAAACAACAATCCTCCGCTTTCATACATCTTTGTACTGGACACAATGAAACTGAAGAACCGGTGGATTGTACTGCCACAAAAAAAGCTCTGGCAATTAATCTCTTAATATTGGTTACACCGAAGCATTTCCTTTCTTTTGAAATTGGAAGGTCCAATCGTCGGGCGAAAATCATGATACGCACACTTGGCGTTGGACTGGGTGTGTGCTGGACCGCAAAAGGTGAATGGCCGAGTCGTCGTGGTTCCCTTCTCGGCTTCTAAAGAAATGAGAAAATGGAACAATGTTTGGAAAGTCCGCCCGCTTTGCTGTGATGACGTCGGAGTACTCTATCAAGGGGAGAAGTGGCGAAAAATAATTTCATTCTTTTTTTGTAAGATATGCAAGCTGAGTATAGAAGGTTACCACCTGTTTTTATTATAGCCAGCCTTTCTCTATGACGATATTTGCCCGCGGGTTAAAGTTTTGATATTACAAGATGCAGAGGAGAGCTTGAATTTATAGGAGAGTAGATGGGCGAACCCTGCTCGTTTATGCATAGTAGAGGGGGCTCGAGATTTATTAATGGATTTAGTGTCTACATAACTCTTTTTTCAGTTTCCCCCTCCCTGTTCACATCCACATGAAACGCGCGCACACACTTTATCCATGATCTCTTCTCACTATATGCTTTTAGACCATTTACTTTTCGTAGCTTGATTCCCACCATATATGTTTAACCATACTATGTTTTGTCCATGGTTATAATACTCTTTCTCTGTCATCTTCCTCTCTCTCTCTCTCTCTCTTTCTCCCATCCACCCACCTCCCGACGTACCCCTTACTCAATTTATGCCTAGCCTACTGTCGGCTTTGCTGCGTTCATCTTGTCCACTACATCACTATCGTTCCTCCTACTTATTCTCGCATTCATGATTTCAATATTAACATTTACCGTGATTTAAACATTACTATTATGATGATATTTTTATCTGATTCGATACATAAGACGCGTTAAAAATAATTATTGCTATAAAATAAACAATAATAAGCACAGGAAAGAGCTTATGCATGGCTCACATAGTAGAAACAGAAAATATAAGGGTTGCACTAAAACCTGAAAAAATAGAATTTTTTTTAGATGTCATTCTTTAGAATATCTGCCATTCATCATTGGCATAATCCTATTAAATCATTAATTATAATATTTGGTTATTCTGCCACCGTCTTCACTCAATATGAATCGAAAGAAAATGAAACATTGTATAATTGTAATAAAAAGTAGGAAATTTCCTGATATTAACCCCAGCGATTGATTACAATGCTCTCCACGACATTCAGATATCTGTCAGATCAGAATACTTTTACTCTAGCAATTTTTTCGTATGAATAATTAATGATGTATTGTGATAGCGCTTAATACAAAGCTATATGTCCTGTATAATATTACCCCAGCCCTAGCATATATACCTATCCTTATCAGGGGCCCGTTTCATAAAACGAATTTGATTTTGTTTTTACAAATGAAATTAAGTACATGAATTTTTCGACAAAATTAATGCTCTGATTTAATTTGAAAATATACAAATTGCGAAACTATGACATCATTTCGAAACTTTTATTTAGCAAGAGTGATGCAAAATAGAGGTAAAAATGTTATGGGTGTTTTTTTTTATCTAAGAAAACGTAGCAATGGGTACTTATGGAGTAATAGTGTTTGGGGTTTATGTGAGCGTGTGTGTGTATAAAAGTAAACGTGGACTATCTATTCTGTGTCTTATTGCCTATATGAGCATTTAAAAATGTGTTCAAATCAAAAATTTCATGTGTGAAATTGTGTGGATTGTGTTGCACGGGGGTGTGTGTGGGTGTGCGTGGGTATGTGCAAGTTTTGGTGCGCAAATACACGAGTGCACCTTCAATTGCATACATAATATTTCATGAAATTATTTTTACGTTTCAGTCGATACGTTAAAACTTTTAATTTCGAGAGCCCCTTAGATCTCGATTTTTCACAAACTTAGATTATTTAAAGAAAATTAATTTCACAAGAAAGTATCGCATTTTATATTCCATACATTTACTGGAGTGGGGCTTTAATGCTGATGTTTACCGATCTTCATGAGCTCTGATTCACTTTGAACTTTATTCAAGTCTTATCTTAATCCCTGAATTTAATATCGGCGATACAAGTTTAATCTGAAAATTATCACCAAATCCCTTAAAAGCTTTTCGTTGGGGAAAAAAAGACTTTTATCAAACAAAATCTCTACTGCCATTTAAAATTGTTGCCAAAGCTAATTATTTTGCTAAATCATGATTAGCAGATTTGTAAAAACACGATCTCATGCAATTGAAGTTGTGTTTACAATTGAGAACTTGAACACGCAGTGGAATTAAAAACAGTTTTACAAGCCAGATATTTCAGACTTTGAGTTATTAAGTGAAGGAGTCTTCAAGCATGTCCAGGTGAGCATATCATTTCATTGACAACGGTTATAAGCTACTGAATCCTTGTATCCGATTGGCTGAATGCAAATTTTGTCAGTGAAAATCACCGACTAGATGCATTAAGAAACACTCCATTTTTTTATATTTACAAAACATTGAAAACTTTGTAATGAAAGTATCATACATTTGACTGTTTTTAGTCTCTTGTTCTGCAATGATATGAAAATATATTATAAAATAAATATATACAATTCAATAGAATGGTTTGAGTACAAAATCATTTTGTCCTGATGACAACTTAATGGGAGTTGGCATCTTTGTCATTGATATTTTGCGAGTCAATTATTTTAAGAAATGAAATAAATTGATACGTAGCAAGAACAGAGACAGGAATAATTTCAGGAATTTGATATAAACAAAAACAATTCAATAACTTAAAGAAGCTTTTTTAAAAAAAAGTGAACCTTTTAGGGGTCAATGACCAGATCGGAATGTGTTGTTGAAAAACCCGCCCACCTGCAAACTGATATCATCCAGGCGATGTATTTTTGTTTTATCCCAGACACACAGAAAATATGAAAATGAATCCCCAAATAAAAACAGCCCTGTCTTTCTTGAAATGGGTTATCAAAACAGGCCCATTAAAAGTTCGTTGCATATTTTCGGATCTTAAACCCCTTCGTTTTGCCTTTTTTCCCTACTCGACAATCATGCTCTATTGTTAGCAGTATCTTGATACAGAAAACAGAAGGTATATACATTGAGGTATTCCAGTAATTTTAGATACATTTTCAGGAGTTTTCATGGTGATTTTTGCGATCGGATTCTTGGGCGAGGATGACCCCGCGCCGTCTGAGGTCACCCTAATCACCCCAGTCACGTCGCGTCTGCGCAGTAGGTTGCCGCGGTGCGTAATTCCTCACAAATTCCTGCACACTGTGGGCCAATGACTTTCAAACCGCGTGTGGGTGATGGCACATATTATCCTACCTTATTATTTAAAGGAGGGTTAATGAATTGGATATACCTGGGCTGCTACCTTTTTAGGATAGGGTTACAAAGCCAACAGGTAGCTTGTGATGATACGAGCACACTGTACAGTGTGTCGGATACTGCCACTGTGCTGGACCGAGAATGAAATTTTCCATTAAGCCACTCATATGTCAAAACCTGACATGTCAAAAATGCAACAACAAAAAATATTTTCGTTTGCATGTTGTTTACATGGCCGTACGCAGCGGAGATGGGGGCAGGGGGCAGTTACCCCCCCCCCAAAAAAAAAATAATAATAAAGAACCCCCCCACACACACACACCAACATTCACCAAGAGTGTGCACGAAATCATTTAAAGTAATTATGGAAATGCAATAGTGGGCTTACCACGGTTACTTCGATCCTTCACTTTCGGAGTTCCTTCGAAAAAAATACGCATCTACCCCGCTCCCTCCCGAATTTTTGTATTTGTATACATCCATGGTTGTTTGCAAAACTTTAGTCAAAGATTTTAAATCTGTATTTTGATTGACTTTACTTTTATTTTAAACGCCGATAGATAATATGGATAAAAAGAATTATCATTGAAAACATGAATTGTACACAGAATTAGAATGGTGGACCTGATCGTCCTCCACCCTAAAAACAGCATTGGGTAAAATTGGTTGAACACAAAATTACCCTTATGGTGGACAAATATTACCCAATACATTTTTACACTGTATGAATATAAAATAAATGAACAATAAGTATCCACGCATGGCTGATGCGAACATTAATGTATAATTATGACAAACTTTGCCTCTGATTTCTGATTCATAGGAGAAAGAAGTTTGGTTTTATTTGAAGATATGCCTTGCTTTCTTGGACTTTCGCTTAACCACAATTATATAAGTCACCGACCACTTCGGTGAACCCGTGTGGAGTCAGCGAATTCCACCGATCGCCCGCAACCATTTTCAAATTTGACGAATGGCAGGCCAGGAATTGGCAGTTAATTTGAAGCGGACACCGCATGTCATTTAAATGATTCCCATTTTACCTTCAGATGAGTTTGTGTTATTTCTTGAGCAATCACCAGAACATGAAGTTATTTCACGAGGATCCTTTACTGGATAAGGGCCTATAATGAGATGTAATGGCTGATTGAGAGAAGTCTTTGTGAAATTAATTAGAAGGGTCACTATTGATATAGGCCTACATGAAGATGACGTAGCATTTAGAGGCACAAACGACCACCACTCTCATCTAAACGCTTACACCTACACTGTTAAAAAAACCTGATTTTACAGGGGAAAAAAGAATATTTTGTAGAAAGCAATAACAGAATCATTCTGTAAATTCATAAAACATGAATTTTTCTGCAATGTAACAGAACAGGTTTGTTTAAAAAAGGAGAAAATGGTGTTTTATTAAAGGAAATTTGTAAGGTTCCATACACCGAATACCAATTTTCCTGTAATTTTACATGATATAATGTAAGATTGCGCAATCTGGTAAGGTTAGGTGATCTCGAGACTCTGCTGCAGGAACTTTTTTTATTCTAAGGATAACTTTTCTAACAGTGTACACTCATTCCCCATTGCTATTTCCTTATTTCTACTAATGATAAACGGGGAAATGCTTTTTAGATTTAAAAAAAATATATATCTTACTAGATTGAAAGGAGATCGGGCAATTATTCTGAATTGGAATAACGTCAAGTAGAAGTGACATAAGAGGAATAAGTTCTTGTAAACGATGGAATGAGATATAGTAAAAGTGAAAGTAAGAAGTATTGGTATAAGTGCTAAAGCCGGGGTAATATAGTATGCAGCGATTAGAAACATTTGTATTAAGCGCTATATAAATATTGCATATTATTATTATTAGTAGTAGTAGTATTATAATTATTAAGTAGCAAAAGTAGCATTCTTCTGAAAACTTTTTTTTTACTTCTTTCATGGTTCACAGCAAAAACTGTGGTGTTAACCGGTGTACATAGAAGACCACACCAGTTGTTTTACACCGGTGTTAAATTGGTGGTGTTAGTTTCACATCCATAAGTGTTATTACAACACCTTTAGTTGTTACATTTACACTCTTTGGTGTTATGTTCAATCTCTAGGGTGTAATTTTAACACCTCAGGGTGTGGTCCTCTATTAACACCAACTAGTGTCAGTTTTAACACCACAGTTCTTACAGTGTTAAAACGATCAGATAGTATTCTTTTTTATCGATGTAAAGTGTTATTCTCTCGTACTGAAAAAAGCTTCATATTAATGACCACATGACGTACATTTTAAAAGCATGATAAAGAACCAGCTGAGCCCTACCAACATAATGACCATTATGACATTTGTAATGTAATAAGATAATTTCTTGTGCGAAGTTTTAAAGTAAAAAGAAAAGAACTTACTCTCCTTCTTCAGCAACGAGCATGACTCGGGCTAGCTTGCAGGAAGTGAGATTTAATAAACCTTAAGGGGAATTACACATCCTTTAGTATCCCTTGCAAAGACAGAATAAAGTCTTTCTAATTGAGTATTGCCCAGGTGGAACACACAAAACCAATTGAACATGTCAAGGCAGAATATATATATCAGCAATATTTTCGCTTTTCATTGAACTGTGATATGTAATTCATTCTGGTTAATGTTAGAGACTAAAACTGTTCTACCGAGGTTTAGCTGTGTGGTCATATTCTGGAACATATCTGACAAATAAAGTATTTGAATCACTATACACAGATGCACTTCCAAATGGTAAGTGTTTGATATTTCAAGTATAATTAGAATTGTTTGTATAAATGTGTAAATATCCATACCTAATTACCACCGTTCGTTAAATTGATCCATCGATGTATTTTAATAATGGTCGACAACAGTTTCAAGATTGATTACTGAAAAACCCGTCATTATGCCATCAATTAAGATTTTCATGTTGTTTTTTGTTTGGACCTATTATCGTTCTATGTTCTTACTGAGTGGATTTCTTGTTCGAGTAAAGCACAACTATTTAGACAAGCTAGATATATTTCGGATGTGTGTATATATTCAAGATTTGGGGCGGTTTTGAAATGGATATGATTGTGGATGTGATCAAAAGACTTCAGTTGTCTGTTTCTTGGGTATTTAGTTTCATCTTTTTGCTCTTAATCTATATTGAATTTAATTGAATTTAAATGAATTATTAAGAAAATTTCATCGCAGCCCAAGGCTGAATTTCGAAATCTTTAACAAAGTAAAGTACCAAATATATACTATATCAATTTTTTGTAATAAAAATTACATGTTAAAATAATAACATAATTCCTGTGAGGTGAAATCAAGAAATATAAAATAGGTTATTCATGGGATAATAGTAATCTCATAGACATGTGTAATCATCTACATGTACATTTGATCCATGGGCATATTGCATTTTTTGTTAATTCATTTCATTTCCTCTTTTACCAAGATATCAAGCTAAAAGTCACATTTCTTTATTTTATCCTTTTCTACGTCCATCCCATCTTTCGTATAATATCGCAATTTTTTTGTGAAAGCCTGGATAAAATCAAATGGATATCGATAGCCCCAAAATGACATCACGATATTTACTCTCGTTTTTTGATCTGCCATAGTAGAGTAGGGGTCATGACCTCGGGTGAATGACCTAACGGTCAAACTTCAAATTCAAGTTCGTGTTCCTACTCGCTGTGTAAAGCCAACTCTCTTATTAACACAGCAGATGTGGAAATCGTATCACACTCGTCTTAAAAGAGTATGAAAAGGCGTTTATTCGTTCCCTTTATTTCCATTTTTGCCATTTCAATTCTATTTTGAAGAATTTAAAGTTTTCCATCGCTCGCAAAAGCCTTTATGCCTTTGTAAAGAGAAATTAAAAGCTGGTGAATATACACGTCGATGGAAGCAAAATAGAAAATGAGAATAATTACAATATTCATGTTACTTAAACAAACTATTAATCACTATCAATTTCACAAAAAATAGGAGAATCAAATAATTTTATTATTCAGGTTTTCACTACAGCCCATGATTATCCTCTTTCAAAAATCCATCCATCTGTCAATCCAGTCAATTTGTATGTGTGTGTCTCTTTTTTCATTGATATTTTGTCAGATTTCCACGTCGCATTTTGTAATTGCATCTATATACATTGTGTAATTTTGTATCATTTAATTGCATTCAAATTTATTACAGATTTCGCACTATCCCACCTAAACATATTTTCATACCTATAGATCCAAATGACCGAAAACGATAATTTAACGATGGTGTAACCGAAAGTCTGATATTGACCAAAAAGAGATGTATTTGATTCGAGTTATTTTCGATGGTCGATGGATATCTGGAAGATGAAGGCGAGATGAGATGGCGTACTGGACGGTCCCGCTCTGATGTAATCACCGATACATTCTAGAGCAGGTATCCCGGGATCGCATCCCGTCGGGGTCCCTTGATGTGACCAGGGGCTCTTCCTGGCCTAGATACCAACTCAAGATCTCCCCTTCATTATACCTATCAAATCGGCTAAATACGTCCCCTTTAGGTCATATTTACCTTATAAGTTATAATTTGACCGAAAATAAAAAAAGAGAAAAAGCGGGGAGGGGAAGGTAACGCTAGATGGACGTAAAGATACAAAACGAAGTGAGATATTCTCTAAAGGCTACGCAGTCCCAATGCGTAGTTTCCCGATTGATAACGAGCTACATTTGGAGTTTCTCATTTCCAATCCATTTCTTTTTCTTGAATTTTTCCTCACTTTCTTCATTTAAATGATTGAAGAAAATTCGTTTGCTCCTCCCGTCCATTTCATTCTACAATTCTACCATGTCTAGTAAGTCTCCCACACGCCCCCCCCCCCCTCTACAGTAGTAAATCTCATCCCTCTATCTCTCATCCACACACACCCCCTCACACCCACACACACAGACACACACGCACACACACAATCGCATTATTAATTTTGTTTATACACATTTCAATGAATGAGCCATGGATTGAGATAAGACTACATCGCTATTACCATGATTACTCTCATGTGAAAACTATCGATATAATATAGCTGTGACAATTCATTCTCAAAATAAACGTTATATATACAGATTTTAGGGGGAATTAAATGTAGAATTTCTCTTGATATAAATAATTCTACTCTACTCCTTATTTTAAATGTCAACGTATAATATCTATTTTATTACTTTTACATGTCATTTTGTCATGGTCATTGATATTGTACATATTTTGCATTTTACTTTGTACAGAATTTCGCAATTCAGCCTTCGGCTGCGATGAAGTTTTCTTAATAAACCACTTCAATTCCAATGCGATATTATCAAACATTTTACATGATGTGCCACGGCTCCAAAGCCATAAACCGTATATGTTTTAAGGTTCTTTAGACTGTACATAGATTGACTTATAAATTAGGAATCGTGTGATAGCTCGCAGTCAGATTTTTAGTTTCACTTCTGTCAATTTTTCCAATTTATGCAATGATTTGATATGCTCCGAGAACAACCACCTACCCCCCCCCCCGCGCCATGGCTTGGCTTCAGAGCAATGGTCATCTGCTCAATGACCAGTCGGACCTTTAAATGATTGAACCAATCGGTCCTCAATCACTTCTTAAGATTACGCGCAGAAAAGAACAAAATCCTAAAAATAAACATCGAAATCACAACACATTTCAAGCACGTACGACGCTCATCAACAGATGGTTTATGAATATGTATTAATCTCAATATAATTTAGGAATAAGCAATTTGCCGAAAAAATTATCGCCACCGGGGAAGTTCTTTGAAGTGAATTCGGTCACCGGTTTTTTTTTAGTGTTTGTGGGAGTCGTAATATTGCTAATCTAATCAAGGGCCAAATCGGTTTTTGTTTACCCCCCTCTCTCCATTTCTCCTTTTCTCTCCTTTACTCGAATTCTTTATCCTTCATTTTCCATAAATCTCCCTCTTATACATCATTATTTTAAAAATTGACAAGGGATTTTTGCCCTTTTATGTCCAATATATTCACCATTCATTTTATGATGTAATCCACCAGCAAAACGGATTTACATTCGTTTCCTTCTTTCCTTGCCTCTTTTGAATGTGGTGCGATTTATTTTTATTGGCCAATATCCTTTTGAACACACCGGCCTCATCCGATATTCCATTCGGTGATACGATTATGTACAATTCACAAATACAAAAAAAGTTAGCTTTTTCAGTCCATTTAGTTTTGTATTTTTACTATTAATTACCTCTACAAAAAAATCACTATTGAGGTAAAGAATGACGAACAATGGGTAGCTTTGATACATATTGACTCTACAGAATTAATATTCGATCAATGGTAATCACACTTTAGAAAGTTATGATCAAGTTATGAATAAACTAATTGGGTTATCCTGCCAGTTAATCGTCAAATATTTGCCTAATCCTGCATTTTCATTATATTTTGCATATTATAATTATCAAATGCACCATTGCTCTAAAAAGGTTGCATGCCACTTACAAGATACACCGCGGTCGGCTAGAAAATGCGCCATGTTCCCAAACTAATCTAGCGCATCGCTCAATTCGACTCGTTGGGTACAATTTTCTGTCATATTTTCCGCTGTTTTCTTTCCCCATTTTTCCTCTTTCAATCTTTTTGCCACGGTTTATTTCGTTCGACATCCTCCCGACTGTTACATTGACAAAAATATTGATCGCGGGGGCTGTCGGGAAAAAATTATTTCGTTGAACGAAATTTCAGAGGGAAATGCATGATGGAGGTTGACAGTGCAAGCTGTGCCGCAGCTTGCCCGAGGGGTCCGGGGTGCAAACCCGTTCGAGTGCACACGGCCCTGGTCATAATGCTATAATCACCGCGCCTTCCAGTTTTTCCTCTCGTGGATAGTCATAGAGTATTCAGACGAGGGCACACTGTAATTATGTGCATGTATATAGAGCTTTATAGCACTAACATGACTAATGGGGTGAAATATTGTCAACTGATAACCTTCACGCCTTTATTTAGCTTATGGTGATGTAGTGTAGCTCAAATACATGTACTGCACAGCCTCTTTATGCAATGTGAAACTACTAATTTACAGCATAACGTGTCTATATGTTGTTTTGGTCTATTCCAAAGTACATCGAATTAAGGGAGCGATCCTGGTTTTTTATGTTTCTCACCGAGTGATAGACCAACACAACCGTGCAAATGATTTTGAAATATAATTTTGGTGTTGTTTTGGAGATAGCTCTAAGAATATAAAATCAATTTTACAAACTTGATGCAGCTATAGCAATAACACTGTTACACCCCCCCCCCCCCTCTCAACACTGCTAAAAGGAATGCCATAATTGGTGCAGCATTTCGAATGAACTGAAGCCTAGAAGTTGGAAAGTTATTTGAAATGCCTATTTAAATGCCCAAAAATATAAATACCAAAAATGTTTTGTTAGGAATGGAAAAATTCCTAAAATAGATTGTCTTTGGTGACCTAAACTTATGCCTTATGGCTTGCATCTCTCATCAGTGGATGACCCTTTTGACAAGGAATATTATATGATAAGCATGATAAGAAAGCAATGATACAACCACAAACAGACACATTGTCTTGACCACTGATATCCAAATATTTTTAAACATGTGTTACCACGTGGTGTGAACATTTAATTTAACTCTTCCTATGTTCATGACAAACGATTTGATTACGAATCCCAGTTTGCAATACATTTTATTGTATTTAGATGTCGTGTTTTATGTTGACGTATAGGTAAAAGGGTAAAATAAATTATTTCCAAAGTGAAAATATTTATTTAATGGTTTGTAATGAGAAAAGGAGATTTAAATCGGCAATCGTATTTATACCGTATATTTTCAAGAGCTAACATTTACCGATTTTCATGATTGTGGAAAATTTATACAATTCGTCGACATCATTTGACCATGTTAACAGCGTTTAATAATGTAATTAGTGTTGTTTGATAAATAAATCGAATATGGTCCTACATATTTCTAATAAAAAATATTGAATTTCGAAGTTTTCATTTGTCATTATATTTTACATATATTTTCATATACTTTATATATATTTTCATTATATTTCATATATATATTCATTATGTTATTTCCATTATATCTTATATATATTTTTACCTCCTTCGAAATTTCTATGGGAACATGTAAATATTTATGTCTCTTTATTGTCCTATACATTATAGCAATGGGTTTTCATGTTAGAAATCAAACTGTAATTGTATATATCAACAATAAGACCATTTCGGTGCAAACTTATCTAGAGATTTATTCGAGGATGAAAATTTGCATGACTAGCTCAGATTTATCTTACGACTTGAGATAATCCACCGATTTCCATTGAAGGGCGACCTCATGTGGCCACATGTTGGTATCTCGATGCAGAGAGCGTTCATCGCCTCATAGATAGATAATATGTAGAATATTCAGATTTTTCCTGACAATTATCATATCACGAGATTAACATTCAAGATTAAAAATCCTGACCGCTTGATATGAATCGAGAAAGTGGTAGTAATAGTAGTAGCAGTAGTAGTAGTAGTAGTAGTAGTAGTAATAGTAGAAGTAGTAGTAGTAGTAGTAGTAGTAGTAGTAGTAGTAGTAGTAGTAGTAAGTCGTAGTAGTAGTAGTAGTAGTAGTAGTAGTAGTAATAGCAGTAGTAGTAGTAGTAGTAGTAGTAGTAGTAGTAGTAGTAGTAGGAAGTAGTAGTAGTAGTAGTAGTAGTAGTAGTAGTAGTAGTAGTAGGAGTAGTTGTAGTAGTAAGTAGTAGTAGTAGTAGTAGTAGTAGTAGTAGTAGTAGTAGTAGTAGTAGTAGTAGTAGTAGTAGTAGTAGTAGTAGTAGTAGTAGTAGTTGTAGTAGTAAGTAGTAGTAGTAGTAGTAGTAGTAGTAGTAGTAGTAGTAGTAGTAGTAGTAATAGTAATAGTAGTAGTAGTAGTAGTAGTAGTAGTAGTAGTAGTAGTAGTAATAGTAGTAGTAGTAGTAATAGTAGTAGTAGTAGTAGTAGTAGTAGAAGTAGTAGTAGTAGTAGTAGTAGTAGTAGTAGTAGTAGTAGTAGTAGTAATAGTAATAGTAGTAGTAGTAGTAGTAGTAGTAGTAGTAGTAGTAGTAGTAGTAGTAGTAGTAGTAGTAGTAGTAGTAGTAGTAGTAGTAGTAGTAGTAGTTGTAGTAGTAAGTAGTAGTAGTAGTAGTAGTAGTAGTAGTAGTAGTAGTAGTAGTAGTAATAGTAATAGTAGTAGTAGTAGTAGTAGTAGTAGTAGTAGTAGTAGTAATAGTAGTAGTAGTAGTAATAGTAGTAGTAGTAGTAGTAGTAGTAGAAGTAGTAGTAGTAGTAGTAGTAGTAGTAGTAGTAGTAGTAGTAGTAGTAGTAATAGTAGTAGTAGTAGTAGTAGTAGTAGTAGTAGTAGTAGTAGTAGTAGTAGTAGTAGTAGTAGTAGTAATAGTAGTAGTAGTAGTAGTAGTAGTAGTAGTAGTAGTAGTAGTAGTAGTAGTAGTAGTAGTAGTAGTAGTAGTAATAGTAATAGTAGTAGTAGTAGTAGTAGTAGTAGTAGTAGTAATAGTAGTAGTAGTAGTAATAGTAGTAGTAGTAGTAGTAGTAGTAGTAGTAGTAGTAGTAGTAGTAGTAGTAGTAGTAGTAGTAGTAGTAGTAGTAGTAGTAATAGTAGTAGTAGTAGTAGTAGTAGTAGTAGTAGTAGTAGTAGTAGTAGTAGTAGTAGTAGTAGTAGTAGTAGTAGTAGTAGTAGTAGTAGTAGTAGTAGTAGCAACAGCAGCAGCAACAGCAACAACAGTAAGATGTAGTAGAAAAAGAGTGATGATTTAAAAAGAAAATGTCACCGTTATCTCCGTAGTATTGTCGTTGACCTGCAAATAGGCCTACATAACGAGCAGTAATAGCCTTAACCATGTCATGGCAAAAGTTATATGTTTTTTTTTTCATTCATTTCATGGATATGATTCATAATCATACTCGTGTAGCTTATTGACGAAATCGTTGAATTGAAACACTATCCGTCATTTACTTTATAATTTCTACCAGTGCTACACTTAGCTGTCTCTAGCCCGTCGGTAACCCTGCCATCATGGGGGTACATACACCACGTGTCCCCCTGACCAAGGGCTGGGACTCGTCACCGGGGACGAAATATGAGCCCGCGGAACACAAACTTTCCTCGTCTACAAGAGGAGAAATGATTCTTCAACATCGAGAAAGGAATTTGTGAATGTGAAACTCAATCTTGCATGTTCGTTTGAGTGCTTCTTCTTTGGGCTCCTCCATCTCTACGTTCCTCTGCCCCCCCCCCAAAAAAAAAAAACTTATAACAACAGAAAAAATATTCTACAATTTACGTTCGATTTAAAATTTTCTCTACTTATTTAGTCATTAATTGAATTAACAATGCAAATTTAATTATTCAGCATAATGGTCTATTTCGTTTAATCGCGTTAAACTCTGATGGTTGAGGAAAACAAAACCATATAGCAGCAAATGTCACTCTCTGGCTGCATTTTTTTTTGACAGACCAAAATGATTGCATTGTCGATCACGAGAAACTATAAATAGGCAAGGGGGCAATGGAAGGGGAACCGATTTTATGATTGTTTCATTTCTCCACCGCTCTCGGCGGTTTTTTAATTTTCAAGAATGAAATATATTTATTTTGTCCTTCTCTGAACGCTGACGTGCCTCCTCCGGCCTAGAGCAACGTCACTCCCTTCAACGGGGCCAGCTTCAGACCAAAATGGGTATTGAAGATTTCCCCGGTATCCGCTGTATATCGTTTGAACCGTATCATTGATAATGACGTAAAAAGTCATATAGCACTCTTTCCCAAGCGAAATACGGAAACTATCATTCGAACCGAAATAGAAGTTTCCTTTTATCATATTTTCTAACATTCTGTTTACACCGATAATCGTATCATGGACCTATCGTGTGTAATCGCTGGTGTGCAAGTGTGATGAAATAAGAAGTGTGGAGATCAGGAATATGTCTCTTATAATCAAGTTCAATCAAATTAATGATGTAAATTGAGTGCAATTTGTACAGTGACTACAAGGATTCTGTACACTGCACATCGAAAACACTGAAGAATGAGAGGATGGACTATGATGAAAGTCGAAAATTTGTAACTTTCATAAACTCTAATGACTCCAGATTTAAATTTATTAATTGTGCACAAAATTCAAGGCATAAATTCCACGTTCGACCTTTTTCTCCATTATATCACATGTATACATCTCGCCCCCAACAAACAAACACACACATCCCTAGGTACATACGGTTTCCTTTGGTCATGTGATGCTATAGCATTATCATAATTATGTTGACTTCTAGAGTAGGAAGATGCATAAATTCGTCTCCTGCCAACTCGTCCACTCACCACATGGTCTACTTTTATTTAGTCTAATACCATTCCGTCCATCAACATTTCGTCTAGCAACCATTTGGTCCAATGACCATTTGGTCCAGTCATCAGTTCGTCTAATCACCATTTCGTCTATGACCATTTCATCTCATAACCAGTTGGTCTAATATCCAATTCGTCTTAGTTCATTTTGCACAATTAACACTTAATTTAATTAGACCAAATGGTCTATGGCTTGCATGGACTGAATGGATTTTGGACCAATTAGTTATTAGACGAAATGGAGAGTGGACAAATTGGCAATTAGACCATGTAGATAGTGGACGAACTAATGGTAGACCAAATGATAGTAGACCAGTTGGAAATTGGACCAATTGGAATTAGACGAACCTGAAATAAACCTTTAAAACGAAAACAATATTCAGGAAAAGCACATGGCATATTCATGATATTCTGAACTGTTCCTTATTTCCATCCACTTAGAATTTTAGACCTGGGCCCCGTCTTACAAAGAGTTACGTTTGATCCGATCAACCTAGACTATTATGGAAATCCAACAATGTCATGTATCTTTGTCCAGGAAATTTCCACATGTCCTTTGTATAGAACCACATAAATGTTCACTGAGTTATCAAGAAAACGATGAATGTACTCTGACTTTACATCTAGAAACTATTTCAAACATGTTTAGCAAACATGTATTTTTGTATTGACGTTGCTGGCTTTCCATAGTTGCGGTTGATCGGATCAATCGTAACTCTTTGTTAAGATGGGGCCCTGTTTCAATGGTGAAGATAACATGAAGACCCCAATATGCTCATACCACCCGTTGCACGAGTGGATAAGAGTAATCAGAGAGGATTAAAAAAACAGAAAATTTTCTCTCCACGATCTCCCACAAAGGATAATACAGCAGGATATTGACCTATACACACTCATTACGATAATATTTCTTCATCTATACTGATCTAGCTTCCCCAAATCCCCATTTTAATCCATTCTAATTCGTGAACATGATTAGACCCTATCATTAACCTGTGGCATACAGCGTTTTTGTGATGTAATACCGCACTCATTAATCTGTTTATTTGTCAAATCTGCAAATGGTATGATATGTACAATCTACGCGTATGGTCTGTTGCGTATTATTATTATGATACTCGCTTTCCAGCTGACTAGAAGTTGGTGAAATTGCATTTAGTACTAAAAATTCTGCCTCGTATATTAAATGAAGATTAATACGTACGCATTTATCAGTGTCCCACGATAAGGCTATTGAGAAATCATATAAATGCCATTATTCCAGAGTCTCAAATCATAATTTCATTTTATGTTATATTTTTGCACTTCTTACTGTACTAATGATTTCAATCATATTTTCTTCATCTATTTAATTATATTTACTTTGATATTATGAAGAAGAAAAAGGTTCAGGCATAGGCCCTATATATATGATCATCTACGGAAGTGTTTAGAATCATCATTGATTTTTTTTTCCTTTTGTATGTTTTATTTCAGAAACGAATGTTTAATGATTTTTATTGTTGAAAATAATGTCTGAAGCGGACAGTATATATAGGCCTACATACATCATTTTGAATTGTCTTTACAGATAAAATGGATATAGTTATAGCTTTCATTCATCGGGCGACAATGAAATCTAGAAATGATGCGTACATAATCTTGAATAAAACATAACACTGAATAATCATTTCTTACAGAAAATGAATAAGGATAAGTTTGTCAACTGAAAATATTATAACCTGTTTCCCATTACCCCGGCGCAACCGAGGAGGCAACCAGTAGCTTCGTGCTATATATTCTGACTTTTATGTCCGCAGTAAAAGTTTAAATTTATATTTGCCAATGCACGCAAAGCATGGTACACATATAGGCCCTCCTATAAATATTAATCAGGTCGTTGTTTCTGAAAAAAATTATCTCGGGCCTTTTCGATTTTTTAGCCCCCTCCCCGCCCCAACACGCCTTTTTAGGTTTGTTACTGATGATATTCAATATAAACATTGGTTGTTTTACTATCTATTTACATTGACAAACCTGTGGCTTATACGCCCTCACCGTGATGTGGTCTGGTACTTCAGTTTAGTCATTGATTCGTTAGCCTAAAGGGTTTGTAGGGTGTTTGGACTTAAAATTATAATGACCCTGGACACGATGAAGTGGTGCCCAGTCAAGACTGGACATCAATCGTCCTCACTCTCCAGACTGTGTGTTTACCATAGACCTGCATGTACTATCTCTATGGTCAAGATGGTCTGTGTAGGTTCCTACGACTTGCCGCTGTTCCTGCATTTCTTGCATACTATTCTGTTGTAAAATTACACAAATCATTTTGCAAGTTTATTGTTGAACTTGAAATTAAATAGATCCTATCAATCAATCAATCAATCAATCAAATCAATACAAGTAATATTAAAGAAGATAATGTTCCTTAAATGGAATATTTGGTTGAATTTCACTACTAGTGTGCCAATTTGAAGTTTTTGCTTTAGCACGTATGTTACGTGTCTAAAATTATGACGAGAATAACGAGAATATATCCTGACATATCGTTACTATTCAGGTCATTATTGTGAAGATAAAATTTGAAGAAGGAAAAAAAAACGATTAAAATGATGGACAATGTTGCTTTTAATGACACTTTATAATACGAAACTACGTTTTGACAATCATGCACAGATTGTAAGGCATGGCGGCCGTCACCCCGGCATTTTTTTTCTTGTGGATTCATCTACCCGTAAAATAATCATCGTAATAATCGTGATGATACCGTATCTTGAACACCTAAACGTATGAA